>NW_015150780.1:234085-238729 GCF_000732505.1 Cyprinodon variegatus
ATAATAATAATAATAATAATAATAATAATAATAATAATAATAATAATAATAACAGATTTAATATATACTGCACTTTTCATCAAAAAGACCTCGTAGTACTACAAAAAAGAAAAGCATTTAAAAAGAAATACATAATATATATATATATACGGTATATGATGCACAGTTTATTGATCAAGCAACAAGAACGCAAATAAAGCAAAAAAGGAAATAGACAGGCAATGATCTATAGTAACAAACCAACATATCAAAAAAAGGAAAAATTAAAATAAAAAACAGAAAAGTGTGAAAATTATAAAACAGAGATGGATCCCCTCAAAGAAAATATGAGCAAATTACCCCTTTTTGAATTTAAGCTGCACCATGAATAGGAATCAGGTCATCTTCCAAAAAAAAAACTCATCCACCCCAAAAGTGCACATACTCCTCCCCTATCAGCATATCTAAGGCAATTCTGTTCTGCCTGAAGGTTGGTGAAATGGCTGACAGTTGTTTAGTGATTCCAGATAATGCATCGTGGGTAACATTTATGAATCGTTGTTGCTTGCAGAGTAGATAATTAATCCAATCCACATTTTTATTAATTTAAAGGAGATTCAAATTCTTGAATAATCTGATTTCTAGCCTTCAATTCAACTCACACACAACTAGAAACACCTCTGCCTTTTCTATTGATACAATAATCAAAGCTGACATGCAGTGCTCTTTGGAACTGCATGTTATTAGAAATTGGGGAAAAAGGAACTATACAGTTGTGTGAAAGTAGCAAGCTTAACATGAACACACTTGACAATCAGTGTAAAGAAACCATGTACCAACTTGAACCCTTTTGCCCAGATGACATTGAAAGGACAGATAACAACTGAAATTGAATCATAGCAAAACATTTTCACACATATTTGTATTACGAACATAATAGAAGTCATATGCAAGAGTTCTTCTGATATATTATGATTTGATCATTATTGAACAAGTTACATTAAACGTCGTATGGCGAAGGTCAGGACATACCTTTTTCACACAATTCTATCTATTCATATCTATCTTGCAAAAAAGATGTAGACAGCACGTTTATTCAGAGGCTTGGTGGACATAAGAATAACTTGCTAATAAATTTGTGAATATATAGAATGATGTAAAAAAAAAAATCACAGATGAAAATACCTGCAATAAATTTTACTTTAGATGGGCATAGGTCATGTTGTAAAACATAACATAAATCACTAAAACGAGCAAAAAGCTGTAAATGGGACCTATGTTGAGGGCCAATGAGTGACCCTCTAGGGGCATGGTAAAAATTAGAATGTGTTTTAGACATAATAAGAACCAGGTAATGGGAAAAACTTAAATTTGCAAGTTTTTTAAAGAATTTTTATTTTTTGAACAACCCTATTAGAATGTTAATACTTAAGTAACCCTAATAAGAGAAGCTATAGGCCTCCCTCTCTGAAGTTACCATCCAACCACACTTCTCTAGTCAGCATGACATCCCAATGTCTGTGCTAAAGATCCGGGTGGTATGGATCAGCGATTTAATGTATCGCTCATTGTTAGCATACAGCTTGATGTCCGATTGTTCTGCCGTCTGAGCATTCAAGGATCTGAGTGTTCGACACTGGAGTTCAGAAAATTTAGCTTTTGCCGCTGGACGCCGGGGTGTCAACTAATCATAAAAGCTGATCCAGGGGGTTTTTGGGGGAGACAGACACCACATGCAAGCTGTTAACACTTCTTCAGAGCTGTCTAAAGGGGTTAAACTCTAAAGGTTTAAAAAAAAAAAGGCATAAGAATGGATTGTTATGTGGGCTACTACACAACAAAACTATGGCGAAACAGTTTATAAATACTTAAGTTAACTAAAAATGTTAAAACCTGCTGACAAAAAACATTCAATTGTGTATTATGGTACTGAGTTGAAAACGTAGTTTTCTCTATAAATGTTTAATTCTCTATGAATTATGTGGATCATTCTTTAATAAGATCCTTTTCAAAAGGTCATGCAATGTTTCTTTTTAAAGCCTGATGTATCTAACGGACCCAAGACCATTTTTTTAATTGTATTTACAAAACTACAACAAACTACGCTCCAAGAGTGTCCTCGGTCAGAGAAAACTGAGTTTATTGAACAAAAACCTAAATCTGCTCCCGACCAGGTTACCTCTGGGAAGAATGTTACTATGGCAAGAGAAACAGAGGTTGAGAAAACTCTCTTTGTGAAACGGAAAACTCAGTTTCCCTGTTTTGGAGGTTTAGAAGAGGCAGTTTTCAGTAAGCCTAATTTTTGAAACAGACCTCTGCTCTAGTTATAGCTACAGAACACAGCAAACATCAAGAACGCAGAGCATCCAGAGCGTTGAAACGTCAATGCAACCAGCATTGACCCAGCTTTTGACCCAGCTTCCAAGTTTCAGCCTTTAAGCGTTTTTCGTTGAGAACAAAATAACTGGTGGAGGTGGTGACTAGAGAGAAGAAGGTCTGTACCTCTCTATTGAGAATTCTGAATT
Source organism: Cyprinodon variegatus (assembly GCF_000732505.1). Taxonomy (NCBI): domain Eukaryota; kingdom Metazoa; phylum Chordata; class Actinopteri; order Cyprinodontiformes; family Cyprinodontidae; genus Cyprinodon; species Cyprinodon variegatus. The sequence continues at coordinate 236,590 of NW_015150780.1, forward strand.
TTTCCTACACGTATTCATTTTATTAAACGTAAATTTCATCTCCTTTTTCAGTAACAGGCGATGTGGGCTTAAAATTTGCAGGTGCATCAGAGTGGTCGAAAGAAGCAACACTTGACCGCATCAAGAANTACAGCTTGATGTCCGATTGTTCTGCCGTCTGAGCATTCAAGGATCTGAGTGTTCGACACTGGAGTTCAGAAAATTTAGCTTTTGCCGCTGGACGCCGGGGTGTCAACTAATCATAAAAGCTGATCCAGGGGGTTTTTGGGGGAGACAGACACCACATGCAAGCTGTTAACACTTCTTCAGAGCTGTCTAAAGGGGTTAAACTCTAAAGGTTTAAAAAAAAAAAGGCATAAGAATGGATTGTTATGTGGGCTACTACACAACAAAACTATGGCGAAACAGTTTATAAATACTTAAGTTAACTAAAAATGTTAAAACCTGCTGACAAAAAACATTCAATTGTGTATTATGGTACTGAGTTGAAAACGTAGTTTTCTCTATAAATGTTTAATTCTCTATGAATTATGTGGATCATTCTTTAATAAGATCCTTTTCAAAAGGTCATGCAATGTTTCTTTTTAAAGCCTGATGTATCTAACGGACCCAAGACCATTTTTTTAATTGTATTTACAAAACTACAACAAACTACGCTCCAAGAGTGTCCTCGGTCAGAGAAAACTGAGTTTATTGAACAAAAACCTAAATCTGCTCCCGACCAGGTTACCTCTGGGAAGAATGTTACTATGGCAAGAGAAACAGAGGTTGAGAAAACTCTCTTTGTGAAACGGAAAACTCAGTTTCCCTGTTTTGGAGGTTTAGAAGAGGCAGTTTTCAGTAAGCCTAATTTTTGAAACAGACCTCTGCTCTAGTTATAGCTACAGAACACAGCAAACATCAAGAACGCAGAGCATCCAGAGCGTTGAAACGTCAATGCAACCAGCATTGACCCAGCTTTTGACCCAGCTTCCAAGTTTCAGCCTTTAAGCGTTTTTCGTTGAGAACAAAATAACTGGTGGAGGTGGTGACTAGAGAGAAGAAGGTCTGTACCTCTCTATTGAGAATTCTGAATTTTTCCTACACGTATTCATTTTATTAAACGTACATTTCATCTCCTTTTTCAGTAACAGGCGATGTGGGCTTAAAATTTGCAGGTGCATCAGAGTGGTCGAAAGAAGCAACACTTGACCGCATCAAGAAGTTCCTAATGGAGAGAGATGAATCACCTGACAGCAGCACTGGGACTGGGAGCTGTTGTTCCTAAAAGTTTTATGCTATGTTCAGCATGCAGGCAGCAAAGGGAAGAGAAGCAGCTAGTTTACCTGCAAAGTCTATGGTTAACTCGCATCAAGGAGCAGCAAAAGTTACTACATCTCATTTTGAGCAGCAGGAGCAGCGCCTCATGAGCTTCTGAGCATCTGATGCACGGGATGCGCTTCAGAAGCTGTAACTGCTGTAGTTGGAAAACATTAACTTTTACTGCTTGACGAGTCACTTCAACCAATCGGTGAAGCTGATCTGGGAGCTGGCAGGGAGATAGACACAGCACTGCGGATGCAGAGAGCTATGATCACTCCTCTGACACAGTTTATTAACACCATAATTAACTTAAGATTTACCGAGTTGTGTTTATTTTATGTAATGCATTTTGTATGAAGGACCTTTTCATCATAACTGCCATCTGATTTAATTCATGGAGTCACTGATATAATGTTAATCAGATCATAATTTTATCTGCTGTAGTATCCTGAGTGATGTAATATGTAGTACTACCCCCACGGCACCAAAGGGATAGCATACCCATGTCATCTGTAGGAATACATATAGACTGGAACATAGAATAACTAATTAGATGATTAGACAGATAGGAAAGATGTTGTAATAGTGTGTACAATAAAGATACCTAAAAGGACATGCTTTGGACGGACATTATGGTTTATAATTATTAGTACATATACATTTGCCTTGGATATAAAGGACATGAGAATACTCAGCTATATTCAAGGACGCAGGTTAATTAAAATTTGATACTCTTGATAATGTATTCCATATATTTTTGTCCTTAATAATTTTGTTGATATTTTTCTTGTTATTCCTGTTACAGGGAATTGCATCAGAGGTAAAAAAAAAAAAAAAA
>NW_015150780.1:239068-260934 GCF_000732505.1 Cyprinodon variegatus
GAAGTGTTGGAACAGGTGAAAATTCCAGACTTTACAGAGCATATACTGGTGAATTTAAATTAGTATTATGCTCCACTCATTTAACCAACAACATCATTTATTTTTGCTGCACACCTCCTTTTTGTTGTTTTGGTTCTCTGTTAAAATCATTCCACAAACATACACATTTCTTCTTAGTCATTGTTCATGTTCATTTATGCTTAAATCAAGTTTGATCTTAAAAAATATGCAAGGTTTCCCATCTGACATTTCACTAATCCTGAGTAAAATATGTTCATACATGGTGTTTTCTGCTCAGCTTCTGGCTTAAAACCACATGCTGCAAAAGCAAACTTGTTTTATCTGCAATTTTACCCTAAAACTTAACAAAAAAATTATTTTACCTAAAAAAAAACTATTTTAAGAAGGTGATGGTCACTGAGAGCGGCCTAGGAGTGAGTGTAGACGCAGCTGCACACTGTTGGAGCACATCAGTGGGAGAGTCACAAATCTGCCCTGCAGGTAACAGCAGCAGGTGATGTTCAGAGTCTGGAGCAGGATATTGACCATCATTGCTCAGGAAATGTGAATGAACAAATATTTGAAAAGTCTGAATAAACAAATTTGAATTAATAAGTTTTGAATGCATATTATGAAGTCGATCTATGGTTAAAGACTGATATGGAGTGAACTGAGCTTGAATGGAAACAATGCAGGTTGGCTGCCAATCACCAAAAGTGTAAAAAAAAAAAAAAAAAAAAAAAAAGTAACAATTTCCCTGTCTCCCTTCAAGGCTAACAAGCTGTGGCTTTATTGCGAGGGGAGGGGGGCAATAAATATAAAAATGCTGCACAACAGTGATATCTTCATCTCAACTCTTTTTTTTTTTGTTGTTGAACAAAACAAAAAGTAAAACAAACCTCTCACTCCAGGACATCCTTATGTTTGCCACCAGATTAAACACACTACCTTCCTTGGGAATTCAGCCATAACTTAAAGTGTCCTTAGACAACCTATTGCTTTCCAGTCAGCAGCACTTTTGTAAACACAATCAAAATACGGATGTCCAAGACATATGATAGTTTAAAAGAGGCATGGACTTTGGGATACAAAACTCCCCTGGATTTGGACTTTCTTAAGTGCAAATATGTGTCACATAACACAGAATGGGAGTCATATGGATATATTAGGATATATATCACTTAGGTCCAAGTTTTGTTCCTGTTAGAGTTAAATTAAAGGACGTTTGCAGCAAGCCCCTCATTAATACAAAAAAACAATGTCTATCCTATCCTCTTTCATCCCCATCAAATAGAAGGCTGTCATTATGAGGTACAAGAGCAGGCTGCAGTGAAGTTGACAGGCAGCAATCTTGCTTCACTTCCGAAATTGTACGTCTTCACGACTCCTAGTTGAACAGGAAAGATTTCAGCTAACCCCTCCCAACCCTGGATACAAACTTTAAAGACCAAATTCTCTTACCACAAAAGAAAAGTCTTCTTATCGGCAAAAACATCCTAGTACCTCATTGAAACATTAATGCATTCATTAAATAGGATTAAATGTGCACTAAAATGCGGTCAATTTTATGAGTATTTTGTGCATTAATCAGCTGTTAAGCCCATTCTTGCACAATGTTCCCTCTACTTTGGAGTGGCAGGACACTGATTGTAAGTATGCAAAATCTCTGTTGAGGTTTTAGCTTTCGTGTTTTTAAGCATCCAATGAGAAAGAATGGGGCCCTGATTGGATAACAAGCAAGATACCATTATTTCCAGAGAGGCCAAGCCTCTTATGGAGTCTTTGGACCAGGGTCGGGTTCAGGGAGGGGTTATTAAGCTTACTGCTCCATGGCGATTATAGAACTCTCTGAAATATTTTTGACCGACTGTGGTTGGATTTCCTTATGAGACTTAGACAAGAGAGGAAAAAACAATCATTTTAGAAGGAACAGTCCTTTTTTGCTACAGTCTTACCATGGTTTCTGGACCTTATTATTTCAAAGTGCTTCACAACTGCTATTTTCACCCGTTGTAGTGATGTCTTTTATGTGTTTAGATATTTGTTAATGCAATACGTTAGGTCTGGATTGAATGAAAAAAAATACTCAATAAAATCAGAGATTTGCACAGCATTGTAACCCTTAGCCAGTAAAGATATAGAAATTGAAATTATATGTATTTTATGTGGGAACAAAAACTTTCAAACGATGGAAAATAATTAATAAAATGATAATCATTGAAGTCTATGTGCAGCAGTGATGCAAAATAATTCAAACATCTGTCATCTATACTAGTTTTGAAATTAAAAGAAGCAAACTGGAGTGTCAGCATTATGATGCTTCAGTCACTTCATTTAAGAAAGAAGTAATCAACATCTGAGTGACAGGAACAGCAACAATGGCATATATAACCCCTTTTTTGATGTAGAATCTTATTGTTTTAAGTTGTTTGCTTCCATGTTTCCGTTTACTGTATGTTATCAGATTTTAGGAGACAGTCATATAACGATTAACTGTTTCTGGATTTAATGAGAGAAATATTTAAAATAATGTAACATGATTAAATCGTGAAGTGCTCTTTGCCTTTGGAATTTTTAATTAATCGACTGCTATGCTAATTAAATAATTAATCTGTTCTCATTATTACTCATACAAATTCCTACATTTTTTAAATTAATTGTTACATGTTTCCAACTACAGTACTTTTAGTTCAATATTTTCTTTGTGTAACAACCATAAAACTGAAGCTAGTCTCTGACCATGTCTGACATAATCAACCATATCCCTCATTAAACTCCACCCCTGCTCTATTTACTGTCCTGAACAACAGACAAAAAAACAGTGAGGTTGGCAGAGAGAAGCAAATGATATGGCTGCTTCAGCTGATATTTTCAACTCAGGTCAGATATCTTTTCATAAAACCTTCCTTTAAATTTGACCCCATTTAAAGTATAATCTGGTTCATTTTATTGCCAGACTATGTTTAATTCAGAGGCTTTTATCTAACCTAATGTTATAAAAGCAAAACTGGATGTTAACTTGCATTTTAATGATGAAAGATATTGTATTTCAGGCAGATTTTGTACAAGTGGGAAAAATTTGAGAGGTTTGACATTTGTTTGTTTTCCTATACAGTTGATCTCCCTTTAGGAAGTGATGTAACACAAGAAAAAATAATGCTCAATCCTTATAATATTGTATTTGGTCATATTGTATTGGATGGCCTGATTAGCTCCAAGAAAAATATCCAAAAATATTTTCATTGAGTACTTTAAGTCAAACAATTGCAGAAACCAATGTAATGTCACTTATTAAGCTAGGGAAGCTTGAGACTACACTCTAAGTCAATCTTTTGAGTCAGGAAAGTAAAGATGTCTCTGTTTTTCCTCATTTTAACTGTTTTGGGACAAGATATGTAAAGTAAACTTTTAAAACAATGGTTATCCCCTCAGTCACCTGCTATGGAGGATTTCAGTTGGCCCCCAAAAAAGTTAAATGGGAATTTTTATACCATCTTGTTGCAGACAGTTGGTAGCTCTGGGTTGAAATAACCCAAAACTTCATTCCTGTTGTCATCTTGTTTCCAGGTTGACTGACAAGAGGTAAATAGAGAATGTAAAGTATATCTTTATGGAAATCTTTGAAAAACTAACCCTTAAACCAGAGCAACCCACAAATGCATATAAGTCACACTACACTGTATCTGCTCAGTTTGTTAGGCAATTAAATCAGCATTACTCTAAAGGCACAAGAGTAAATACATATGTTTACTTCTCTGATTTAATGAAGTTGGTTCTGTCCAAAATGATGCATATGGTATATGGAGTATTTCTGAGAAATCAAATGGGATCCTTTTTTATTGCTTTTCTAAATTACAATTTGGACATATTTTGGAAGCCAGTTTTAATGTTCATGCTATATTATTAAATTTCATGATTTAATAGGTGCTTGGATTTTATTAAACAAAGTTCTCTTAACACTTCATTACACTTTAATTTTTTATTTTAGCTACAATATACTTGTTCTTCTAGTTATCTTTCAGATGATGATCTGAAACTAAACATGGAGAAGCAGCATTTAGTTCCCTTGCTCCACTTACCTGGAACAAACTTCCAGAAAACTGTAAATGTGCGGAAAGCCTGAGTTCCTCTAAATCAAGACTAAAAGCACATTTGTTTAGGATCGCCTTTGACTGTTCTAGTTGAAAAGTTCAACTCAGACATCATTAGTTAATTTTTTTTTTGTCCAACTGCTTTTAATGTTCTTTCTTGTTTCTGCATCTTTTTATTATTTCTTTTTTTCTTCTACTTGCTCTGATTGTGTTTTATTTTCCTATATTTTAACCATGTAAAGCACTTTGCATTGTCTTTGTTCTGAATTGTGCTATACAAATAAATGTGCCTTGTCTTGCAAAGTTTGACTTTGCCAACCAACCACAAAATAACAAAAACCACCTCTGCTCTATTTGCTTTACCTTAGAAACAGGTTTTGCAATATGAGAAAAGTCGAAAAGTCAACAAACTTAGGTTGACGTGTGATGGAGGAAATGGCTGCTTCAGATTATATTTCCAACTCAGGTCAGAAAACATAAAAAAACCTTTAAACTTTTTCCACATGAATGCATTTTTATACAGACATTATAAAATTTTAAATAGGACATTATAGCCAGGCAATCTGGCTTCCTGATTTTTTTTTATCGATAAAACTACAGAATATGTTCATTTCTCTTTTTGTTTTGTTGGTTTAGGTGTAAATGTCCCTCCAAACCATTTAAGAATAGTGATGATTGGTGGTGCCAGTTCTGGTAAAAGCTCATCGGGAAACACCATACTAGGAAAAAATGCATTTGATGTAACTAAAATAAAACAAAGAGCAACCACATGCACCAAAATAAGCCACAGTGTCTTTGAAGGAAGGCGTCTCATGGTGGTAGATTCTCCCGGGTGGTTCTACACCCACAGCCTTCAGGACACCAATGAGATGGACAAATTGGAAATTGAGAAGAGTGTGAATCTCTGTGCTCCAGGACCACATGCTGTTCTGCTGGTTATTCCTTTGATAATAGATATCAATGCTCCATATCTTACTGTTGTCCAGGAACACATGAGTATGTTTAGAGAAGAAATCTGGAAACACACAATTGTTCTGTTTACTGCAAGAGACTGGTTAGGAGTGAAGACTGTGGAGGAGCGAATGAAGAGTGATGAAGGTCTGCAGTGGATAGTGAACAGGTGTGAGAACAGGTATCATGCCCTGAACAACAAGGATGACAGTGATAAGACTCAGGTGAAGGAGCTCATTGAGAAGATTGAAGAAATGTGGACAGGAAATGAAGATCCTTATTATAAGGTGGATCTGGGTCGAGCAGCACACATAGAAGCTGAGAAAGAGGCTGGAGACAAGATGGCTATTAGGTTGAAGAAGATCAAGGAGAGACAATTGAGAGTAATAAAGGAGCTGTATGGAGGTAAGAAAGAAATATAAAAATGATATCATTCTAAATTAATGTTTAATGACTGAAGGAAATGACCTTTTATGGCTGTTTTACAGGTGAGAGACATCTACTCACTGGGATCAGGATTATTCTTGTTGGGCAGAAATGTTCAGGAAAGAGTGAAGTTGGAAATCTGATCCTTTCCAAGTATAATTTTAAGAAAACTTTATTTAGAGCTTGGTTGGAAAAGGTAACCCAACATGCTAATTAAGCAAAATACTTTTCACACATCCACACTGAAGATGTACTTAGAGTAGAACATTTCCTAAACTATATTTTCTATTTTATCATTTATTTCCAGAGCTACCAGGATCAGAGATCTGAAACATGTGTAAAACACGAGGGAGACTTTAATGGAGTAAAAGTCTCAGTTGTGGAAACACCAGGCTGGTTCTCAGACCCATCACCACCTGACTGGATCAAAGAGGAAGTTCTCCATGGTGTCTCCATGTGTTCTCCTGGACCTCATATTTTCCTCTTGGTTGTTCCGATCTTTAGAGCTTTCAAAGAGAAAGACCTGGAAGCTCTGTTGGAGGTCTTGATGCCATTAACAGAGAGAGTGTGGAGACACTGCATGGTGCTGTTTACCTGGGGATACTGGCTCAACGATTGTCCTGTAGAGAACTACATCGTCAGAGAGGGAAAGGGGATCCAAGAGCTTTTGGAGAAATGTGGGAACAGATACCATGTTCTAAACCCCAGACACTATGATGATTCTGATCAAGTCAAAGAGCTGTTTAAAAAAATCACAGTTATGGTCAAACAAAACGGGGAAAGCTTTACATGCAAAACCAAAAAGAAAATCAGTCAGAAACTTCCTTGGCGAAGAATACAGAAACAAGAGGAATGGAGAAAAAGGGAACAGAAGTTGATAGAAAGAGTGATGAAAGCTTTAGCAAAGGAAGCAGAAGAACCAACAGGGCCTTTTTCAACAATAGCACAGAGTATGGATGACTTTCACATTTCAGACCGTAAGTTTAAATTGAACAATTCACTACTGTGTTTTAACAAATGGTTGTTTACATCCACTGTTGTTTAGAACAACAAACGTCATCTTCTCTTTCAGTGGGAGAAGATGGTTCCTCAGAGTGTGGCAGCTTTTACACGGTTCGGGAATCAACAAACTCATGACTACATTTTTGGATGGCTGACTAACCGACTGGGACAGTCTGAAATTAGCTCTGGAATCGGCAGCATTCGTTCCTCAATCAGCTGTATGGAAAACATTTATGAAACACCTCCAACAGATAAAAATCTTCAAAAAAAAAAAAAGAGTTAAATCTCACAACATATTAATAAAGATACTCTGAACCAGTGGCGGCCGGCCCATAGGGGGCGCTGGGGCACCACCCTCCCTGATAAGAAGAGAGAAACTTAAAATATATTTTTACAAATTAGCTCATAAATGTCAGTTTTACTCTCTAGAGTGTGTACCTATAAGCAAAACAAATTATATAAACTAAATTTCCCTACCTACTGTCATTCATTTGTGGATTTCCACAGACAGACTCCTACCGTCTCTGTCTTGGGGCTGTGATCAGACTGCTCTACATGTGCAGAGAATCTGCACATGCACATACTATATCAGCCCCACCAAAAATATTTTTCACCAGCCGCCACTGCTCTGAACATGTTGTCCAACTCTTTAATGTCTCTTGTTAGACCAAAGAGCAGAACAAAAAGATTGGAACTAAAGGACCAGTATGAAGATATACTAGCTTGATGTACTTAAGACCTGTGTTATCTCATCTTTAAAGGTTTTCATATTAACTTTAATTTGTTTTAAATAATGTTTAACGAGAGCAGTTAAAAGCACAGTGCTATACTGTATATATATATATATATATATATATATATATATATATATATATATATATATATATATATATATATACATATTCTAATCAAAAACAAAATGTAATATAAGAAAATATGACGAGGAGTTTGGTGATCACTTAAAATAAATGGCCATGACATGATATGAAATATGAAAAAGAGGTTAGATAAGGATATGACTTTATTTTGTTATTCTAAAAAACAATTATAATACCGTAATTAATATCCTTTACATTTCTCAACATTATAATGATATATGTTCATTATTTTGTCACTTCATAAGATATTGTAAGGTACAATGATAAAAATATATAAAACGTGTAGAAATTCATATTTATAGAGGAATTTGGAACCTGAACAAAAATGTTGAATGTCTTTTTTGGTTAAGGGAGCACTTAGCATAAAAAATATACTACAAGTGGTACATGTCTTTAAAAAGGCTGCAATTCATTGGACTGGGTGTTTACATCCAGGGCCAAATGTTATTGTCTGTCTTCTCCAAAATCCAGTTTATTTGTGGTTTCCTCCTGAACAGGTCCCATATACCCCTGACTTTCTCAACTAGTGAAAGAAAAGCCTCCTGAATAAAGAATAATAATATGTAAGCTGCAAAAAAATCATCACTGGAAACTGGTTCATATAATATAAAGATACAGGATTTTAAGTCACATTATTTAAGCCTTTTAAATTAATCTAAAGTTTATAAATAAATGTTTTGAATTACTCAACAAACAACAGTATTTGGATCTCAGCTAACCGAACTGTCCCTCTCTGCAGAGAACCCAGTTGTGACCAGTCCTGGATCTGTTTCCCAAACATCTGTTCTTTATTATCATTGTGTTTCAATAAACTGTTGAACTTTTCCCTCTGAGTCCGTGTGTTCTGCATGTGGGTTAGAAACCTTGATCCCAACATGACAGTTAGAATTTCCTCAAGAATATAACGAAACACACCTTTTTTTATATTGATTTATAACCTATGATGTGAATTGCCTTCCAAAAATCAGAAGAGCATATACAAACTGAAGCTCTGCGTAGTTATTAAATTGGTTCATTAATTTAGCTATATTTCATATCTATGTCATATTTAAAGGCTAATGCACAGACACAACATAAAAGTATACAGCAAATTTTGCATGTCATTTGGAAATCAAGGTTCCAGAGTCAGATGGGAATTTAGGGTTTTCATGAGCTGTATACCAAAATCCTCCATATTAAGACAATTAAGGATCTGAAATATTTAAGTTAGTGTGCAATGAATCTAAAATATATGAATGTTCAAATTTATCATTACATTATGTAACATAATGAACTTTATCCAATATACTAATATTTTGAGAAGGACCTGTATAAATTATGATCAGAGGCAGTATGTACATGTAGTACATATTAGTGTAGGCCTATCACAATAATCAATGAATTATTGATTCCATGACAAGTTTAATTGTGGGCCATAACTTCTGTTTCCATGTTTTTTTTTTTTATTTATTTTGTCTTCCTTTCTTTTTAGTAAGGAAACTGAAAGACAAACGATTTCACTATAATTCATCAGTCTCTACTCACTGCTTTCCTTCTTGTTTCATTGTTGTAGCGAGTAACGAACTCTTGCGTCAGGTACTTCCGAGTCACATGGTGTTGTTACATGCATCCGAGTGGAGCAAGAGAGCACCATGACTGAGTAGCAGATAGTTTGCATAATTGAACATAAGTGAACTGTAAAGTACCTTGAGATGACATTTGTTGTGAATTGGCATGATATAAATAAACTGAATGGAATTTAATTAATTATTGCCCAATACTCGTCATTTATGTTAAATACATCTATATACTTATTCCAGACTGACTTAAAGATACATTTAATTGTCAATGAATATTCACTAATTTAAATACAAATTCAAAGGCAACCTCACACTAAATTTTTTTGTCATACAAGTTATTTTGCTCTACATGTATGGATTTATTTTTCCTAAAATGGTTTGTTAGGGGTCCGGTTAGCCTCCGCCAGCCTCTACTTCGGAATCGACAGTCAAGTCAGCCCTTACATGTTTAAATTTGGTTGAGCGAATACTAAGAATTACGGTAGTAATATGTAGAATATGTTTCAAAATAAGAGCAGTATTAGTGACGTATCTATACTTTTTATTTTTGATTTTTTTTTTTACATATTTAACATAAATTAATTAATAATTTATTTAGCTTTATGATATTTTTCTTTTGTTATACAGTAAATATCTTAACCCTTTAACATCAACTCTAAAATAAATATTTATCTAATTGAATTGGAACTGCAGATTTTAATGAAGAAATTGATAAAACGTGGAGAATGTGTTTAAAAGACAGAGCCACAGCAATACAGCTGCAAAGGAAAGGAAGATTGTGGAAGATAAGATTGTTGTTTGAGTTAAAGCATAGGATTATATGAAGTGCACTGTGGCAGGCCATTTTAACATTTATTAAAAGCACTCTCCTCTGTGTTGTTTCATATGTAGATCAATAATAGGATTCTTCTTCGTCAAAACCAAAATCCTAGTCAGAGCTATAATAATAGAGGTTCTTAATTACACTTTAGCCAGAAGAAACTGAATTTCAGAAAATAAAAAAACATAAATTGTTTTAGTAAGAATTAGGTTTTATATATTTAGAAATGTTTACACATTTTAAGTGGCTGTTTTGACATTGACCAGCTTGACTGAATATGTATTTTTGATATCTGAAATACATTTCTTCATAATCAAATTAATACAAAGCTACAAAGATTCAGGTCACAAACCTTACTTGAAAAACTGGGCCTTTCTCCTTCTCTTCCCTCTCTTCTTTCTTTCTGTTCCTTTTGGAGAAACCAGACTTTGGGGCATGTTTCAGCCACGGACAGTTTCTCTGCACTGCTGCTTATTTAAACATTTTCTTGTTGATTTGTTTTATTGTTTTTCACTGCTGGTGACAGACGGCTGGTGACAGATCTGATACCGCCCGCATAACCTTATTTCATGGGCCTCACCACGGTCAGCTCCCCCCATCCCCTCTCGCATTTAGACATTGACGGTTCTGGGTTGTAGATTGGGGGGGTGCACTGGCACCGCCTGTCTCCCGGAGGGGGGCTGGACTGTGCTAGACACCCCCTTTTGGTACTCCCAGTTGTAAATACACCTGAGAGCAACACGCAACAACATCATATTCAAGTAGGTGCAGGGAGGATCAGGGTCTTCTCACACCCCTGTTCCCCGGCTCCCACCCGGAGTCTGGGGCCTGTAGGAAGAGCGAGCCGCCTGGTCTGTGGTCTTGGTGGGGGGCGGCTGCGGGGCCTGACGGTGGCAGGGCTGTCACTTCAGCTTCAGCAAGGAGGTTGGAGGGAGGGGCGTGTAGTGGCTGGGGGAGCTTTTGCTGAGGGTGGTCTCATGGGTTGGTGTGGCGGTGTCACCGCTCTCCTCCCCCCATCCGGATTTTAGATTCACTTATTGGGTCATCCGATAATCCCAGGACCAACCACCGCTGTCGTCGGGTCCTTGGCCTGGCTGGGGCTCCTGCCAGGGGTTGGGGCGCCCCTGGGGCCTCGGATCCCTGGGTCCCAGAGCCTGATTCACTTCGGGGTGGCTGGCTGCAGACTCGTCCCTGCGGCTCCCGGGGGCTCCGGCATTGCGGTGGATGGGGGACTTGCTCAGGGGTGTCTCTCCTTCTCCCTTGGTGGGGGTCGGATTACCTGGACTGGCCCCTCCTTGGTGCCTTCGCTCTTTGGGTCCCTTTGGGTGTCTGGGGCTTTGGGTCTTCCGGCACTGGACTCAGTGCTCTGGGGGGATGCCTCTTTGGCTCTCCACAACCACTATTGAGCATTTTTTCTATGAATAAACTTTATGTGCACTCTCACAAACAACTACAGGTGCTTGGTTCCAGGTACACAGAGATTCACTTCCATACAGAAAGCCCACATTATTATCTTCAGGTAACACAGAGTACATGTCAGATTAAATAATACTACTTCAGCGATAGTATCTAGGTGTTACTTTATTGTATGTCTCGTACCATGTCTGTTGGTTGTGCTGTTCTTTTTACATCTCATTGCAGGTGAGGAAGCAGACTGAAAATGTTTTATCATTATCTCCCTTTTATCTCCTCTTTCGTTCATCTTTTCTCCTTTATTTTCCTGTTCTGTTCTACTTACATTGCAGTGTCCATATAACCTGTAAAACTTCCTGAATAATTATAATAAAGAAATTTATATACATGAAACAAGTGGAACACTATGGCAATAGCCGTACTGCTCCACTTGTGAAAGTAAAATCTGTTGGGCTCTGATTGGCATCAAGACAATTATTCTTATTGCCACATTGCCAAGACAGGATAGTGAAAAAAAAAAAAAAAAAGGAATTTGGCAGCGGGTGTTAGGGTGACCAATTGGCTGAAGAAACAGCTCCATTCAAATGAAATTTGCTGGTTTGCTGCATCTTTGACACATTGATAAAAAAAAATCACTGGTTATTAAGAAGAAAAAAAGACGGAATTGATTCCAAAAGAAAAGGTCCTCTTTGAAATAGTTTTATATGAATGTATACATTTATTTTTAAGAGTGTTGCAAATGTTTGATTTCATTTCAGGTGCACAGAACAAGAGATAATATATTATAAAAATAAAACAGTAATGGAAATGCAAATCCAATGCATGGTGAAAAATATAGAATCAATAACCACAGAATAAACACAAAATACAAAACCAAATGTTTTTAAAAAAAAACATTTCTGCAGAGTTTTACTATTTAATTAAAAAAACAGACAACTTTATTTATCCTGGAAAAGGTGGAAATTCGGTTTGCAGCTCTCTCTGGAAATCATAGCAATCAATCAAGGAAAAAACATACAGTATGCAATGTCCTTTAACCACATTTCACAAACACTGGTATATAACGGAGATACAACTTATGCAACTGAGATATCAAAAATAAGAATAAAAAATGTTGAAAAATAATAAAGATATAAAAAACAACAGCAAACTCTTTGGCTATTGCTCAACCGAGCTTAAAAGCTGATTGGCTGAGGGAATTAAGGTTTTTGTATCAATTAGTTTTCTGTTTGGGAACAACATAGCATCACCATGAGGGCATTAGCACACTGAGCCAACCCTAACATAGTTAAACTGGCCTAAGATGGACTTAAATGTCTTTTCCTCCAAAGAGAGATCAGGTCTCTCATCTGGACTCCTTTTTATCTAATCAGATTTGCGTCGTCATCAAATGCAAGAAAAAGCACAAAAAGGGTTTCTGGATGTTACGTTATTCAGGAATGTTTTTGTGTTTCATTTTCACATTTTTAGGAAAGAAAATTGTGACTATCGATAAGTAGAATCAATTTAAAGAAACATTAAATATATAAAAATATATATATAGTATAAATATCTATATTTACAATAGCTTTCTATTTGACCCCTTATGACTAAAACATCCTCTGTTGAGCAGACTGACACCTCAGTAGTGCAGCGCCGATGCATCTACCAGCCTGAATGTACTTCAGGTCGTAAGTTACAGCGCTGTTCTGCGGATGTCAACATCAAATCCGCCCATGTTAAATGGGTTCAACCTAGCAAACAATTAAAGGGTTATAAAATAAAGATGGATTTTTTGGATAATTGACCGGCAACCAACTCAACTCAGACACCAATGTACCAAGGTGAAGTATGAGCATGCGCTACAAAAATGAGCAGAAGAATGCTGCAGTGCTGTGTTTTGGCCACAGATGGGAGCATCATTAAAAAACTCTGGAATGCGTCTATAAAAATAATTCCCAGTTATAGATTGAGAGACATAAGAGTTTTCTTATTACGATGTTGTAAAAACTAGAGTTATTATGGCTGATATTGTTGAAAATACTCCAATATCAGAAACAGATTTTAACAATGACTTCTTAAATTGTGTTATTTTGGATTATTCTTAATACCTTAAAAAGAGTTCCTGCGTAAAACATTTGCAGTGTTTACAGACATTCGGAGAGGAGTTTTCATTTTTGTGAATAAGCTATTTACTGGAAAAGGTACTTCTACTTGAAGACCTTCATCAAGTGTTTCATGAGTGGATGAAGCACAATCACTAACGATTCCTGAGCTGGCCTCAGAGCGTTTCATTCTGTTCCTCAGCCATTCAGCAACACGGTCATGAGCTTGTTGATTCCTAAACTCTGAAATGCTCCCATATTCTGAGGCAACATCTCCGCTCACTGAAACAGAAGATGGAAATAATTTCACAAGTTAGCACAATGCACTGGACTAACAAGATGCAAATAAAAAAAACTAAGCCTATGGTCACTGTAACTTACTGTATGGAAACTTCGTGTCATCCATGCTCTCTGCCACCCTTACAGAAGGCACGGATCCTTCCTCTGGTTCTTCTGTTAGAGCTTTCATCACCTGCTCCATAAGCTCATTCTCCCTTTTCTTCCATTCCTCTTCAGTCAAGATGTGTTCTTTTGCTAGCCAAGGTAGCAACTGAAATTTTCTTTGCTTAACATCAGTTGTGAAGTGTTGGTCGTTTCTTTTTACAATGCCAATAATTTTTTGGAACAGCTCTTTAACTGGAACAGGATCCCCAAATCGGTAGGGGCTTAGAACATGGTATCTGTTCCCACATTTCTCCAAAAGCTTCTGGAGCTCTTTCCCCTCTCTCACGATGTAGTTCTCTACAGGGAGATCACTGAGCCAGTCTCCCCAGGTAAACAGCACCATGCAGTATCTCCACACTCTCTCTGATAATGGCTTCAAGACTTTAACCAGAGCTTTGAGATCTTCCTTTGTGAAAGAGCTGGAGATCGGAACAACCAGGAGAAAAACATGAGGTCCAGGAGAACACATGGAGACACCATGGAGAAGCTGCTCTCTGATCCAGTCAGGTGGTGTTTGGTCTGAGAACCAGCCTGGTGTTTCTACAACTGAGACTTTTACTCCATCAAAGTTTCCCTCATGTTTCAAAGGTGTAGTGTAGTTACTTTGGTCTTCACACATCTGAAAAAATATTTTAAAAGCTATTTTTTAGACAATAATTCCGTGCATTAATATTGTTTAACATCTTGGCATAGTAAATAATATCCAATAGAATGATACATGCAGCTTCTTAGTTCACCTCTCTTAATCTTGTTGTGTCAAAAGCAAGGTCAAACATCTCCTTGAAAAGGATAATGTTTCCAGCCATACTTTTTCCAGAACATTTTGGGCCAACGAGAACAATCCTGATGTCAGTCACTGGCTGCCTTGGGGCTGTGAAGAAAAACATAATTGTGTTGTGCCTTTTACGTGCTAAACAACTGATTACACATTAAACTGTAGTGATATTTGTTTTAATTTTTAACACACCTCCTCCATACACCTCTTTTAGGACTCTTGACTTTCTCTCATTAATCCTCTTCAGCCTAATGGCCATTTTGTCTCCAGCCTCTTTCTCAGCTTCTATCTGTTCTGCTCGGTTCAGGTCCACTTCATAATAAGGATCTTCACTCCCTACCCACATCTCTTCAATCTTCTCAATGAGCTCCTTTACCTGGGTCTTATTACTCTTGTCCATGTTATTAAGTACATGATACCTGTTCCCACACTTGTTCACTAGCCACTGTAGACCCTCCTCACTCTCTATTCGCTCCTCCACAGTTTTCACTCCTAACCAGTCTCCTCTGGTAAACACAACAATTGTATGTTTCCAGATTTCTTCTCTAAAAAGCATCATGTGCCTGCTAACTGCTCTCTTATAAGATTGGTTGATTGCAGTAGCCAGGACAATTACAAGCAGGATAGCATGTGGTCCTGGAGGGCACAAATGCACACTTTTTTCTATTTCCAGTTTATCCATCTCACTGGTGGTCTGAAGGGTGTGATTATAAAACCATCCAGGAGAATCTACCACTGTTAGCTGTTTTTCTTGAAAGAAACCCTGGTTTATTTGGCAGCGCATTGTTTTGTTACCATTTTTATTAACCTCAAATGCATTCTTTCCAAGAATTGTGTTTCCTGTGGAGCTCCTGGCTGCATACTGTGCACCAATAATTACCAGTTTTAAATGCTGTGGTAGAGCTTTTCCACCTGGGGAAGAAAAAAATAATTAATTACTTAGTCCAATTATAAATTTAATTGTAAAGAGAAACCTTTTACATAAAAATACCTGGTTATCTTTTACTTACCCTTATCTACTTGGGCTGTTCTGCATCATGAATTTGCCTATTTCTGGGACTGCTTTCTAACATGATTTTCAGAGGTAGTTTGGGTGATCACTGTTTTCCTCACTAATATAATACAGAACTTTAAACCAGTACTATGCATGGATGTTCCTCTACATTTATCTTGGCACAGTGAACACTGACTTTTCCGGGCTGCCTGGTACTAGCATCTGCCATTCTGTACAACACAGTCTCTGGGGTCACATTTGCACAGCCCACATCTGGAGTCTTATTTGATTGAGTAGGTCCTGTCCTCTAAAAATGTTTGTACTCTTATAGTCATTTCTTATGCTTGGCAAGTATCAGTTTGATTTCCTTAGCCAGTAGAGGATTTTTGGGGATGGTGTAGGGGATTAAGCCCGTGACCAGTATGGATGTTTTGGTTCTTCATGCGGCCACAACAGGTTTGAGTCCTGGCCCTGGTGACTGTTGCTGAAGGCCTTTATTCTAATCTAATTACCTGTCTGTCTATTATCATAAAATTAAAATCAGTAGAAGCAAAAACAATGTTTACAAAAAAATGGAGCAGTTCTGAATATTGGTGTCAAGCTGTTGTGGTAAATTCTATGCAGTGAGTTATCCATTCACTATTGTTCCCCTCTGGCCATCTCTCTCACAGTGGTTTATTACTGGCTGAAATACCTGGTTAGCAGTGCTCCCATCATTATAAAAGCCATATTCTCGCTGTATTTTAAGATATGTTATTTTCATTGACTGAACAGGGTTAATTTATCTGGCTATTCCCTCACTCTTTGTTGTGTTTACAGCAAATCATCCACCCATACATTTTCCGTCACTCTTATCCCTGCTGGGGTCGCGAGGGGTGCTGGTGCCTATCTCCAGCCGTCCACGGGCGAGAGGCCGGGTACATTCTGGACATGTTGCCGGTTACAGCAAATCTATCTCTTGCTTAATTTAATCTGTTCCAAAGCGGGCATAATTGTGATTTCTCTATTTGAAGCCTGCACCCAAGCCAGTCTTTAGATTAGCCTCAAAAATTAGGTTCAAATTATGATAAATGTTAATATGAATATGTTATGTGTTTAGATTTAAGCTGTACGTCGAGTGCTTATGTATATTCTGTTCATTCTGTTTAAATGGGAAGGGCGTAATTTTACTGTGTGGGTTGTAATTTTACTTATTTTATTCTGTCTATATTATATTTTATTTTGCTCTATTGTAAATATAATCTTATTTTTCTAGGGTTCTTCTGTAAACACTAGCATTGCAAGAAAAGAATTTCCCGCCAGGGATTAATTAAAGGTATTGTGGAGAATCTTCGCAAATTTTTTAAAAGACCTGCCCTCTCCACTTAAAAGAAAATACACATGCACAACCTTGTACCCGTTCCCGAGAGGGAACGCCCATTAAAAGCTTTGAAGAGCGATGCCATTTCTCCTCGTGCACACTGTTTAAAAGTTGCTGTTCTCTTACAAGCTTACTGTGTCCGAACGAATGCTCTGACCCAGGGGTGTCAAAGTGGTTCCAGAAAGGGCCGTGTGGCTGCAGGTTTTCTTTCTAACCAAGCAATAGCACACCAGACTCCAGTTAACTCAAGTCATCATGTTCAGATTGGACTCACTTGAGATGACTGGAATCTTGTGTGCTATTGCTTGGTTAGAAAGAAAACCTGCAGCCACACAGCCCTTTCTGGAACCACTTTGACACCCCTGCTCTAAACCCTAAATCCCTCAATCACTATAAAGAGCGGGGACCATAGACCAGAGTGCGAAATACGGGGTGTCGGGGGGGGCTTGACGCCGGCCGATTAGTCCATGAGACCCCCTGAAAGCCTCAAAAGCAAAATTTAAAGGGGGTCTTAAATTGTGTCAAAAAAGTTAAAAATAAAATATTTTTTGTCACTAATGGTCACTAAAATGTTTTTAAGCTCAACATGTCCAGTATTAAAATTCAAAACATTTATTCACAAATATGTTCTGTTTTTTTCCAAGTGGAGCCAGCCAATCCAGTTTGCGTATGCAAATTAGCCATGTGCTTTTCCGCAGTTAATAACACGGGCAACCAGATGCGGAACAGATTGCGTGAAGACAGCAGATCTTCACTCCTGTTTGTGGACCTCAACGGAGCTCCTCTGGACAAACTAGACCCAGTTCCATTCGTCAGAAACTGGATTAAAACAGGACATGTGCGTGTGTATATGAAAGAGAGAGACAGACAGAGAAACAGACAGACAGACACCCCGTTAATGCACGTTACTCAGGTTGCACAATGAACCTTTTTTTCATGACAGGACTCGTGCACGCCTTGTCCTGAGAGAGGGGAGGATGTGCGTGTGTGTTTTCATAGACTGACTGACTGTTAAGGCTCTTGCCCGCTCCAACAGATTCACAGATAACTTCATCCACCAAGCTGTCAGGAAGCTAAACTCTCTCCCCACAGCCACATCCTCCAGGCTGTCAGGAAGCTGACCCCCCCTCAAAAACAAAAAATGACCCCGGACAAACTGTCTCCTGCACTACTGTTATTACTATATTTATTTACTGTTCTTTTGTACTATTACTGTTACAAATATATTTTACATAATTAGTAATAATAATATTTTTTTTCTGCTGCCATTACTATCTGTCTTTTTGCACTAGCATAAGTATTGTATATTTTATATTATTGTATATTGACATTGAGTCCTTGTATGTCTGTTGAATATAAGGAATTGACATTAAAGCTGACGTTGACTTTGGCATTGCAATGTTATAGGCCTACTGCATATTGAGAAAATTTAGATCGGCATTGCGCAACAATCAGGGACTGAGCCCCCCCCCAAATATTGACAGATATTTCGCACACATGGTCGACTGCTCTGCTCAGTGTAATGTGTTGACCAGGCACAGAATCAATTTTAGTCAACTATAACTCGCTGAATATTGAACTAACTTTCACATTGTTTTTTTCTGAAAACTTTAAAACTATAGTTATTATACCAAATGGTTCAGTGCATTTAAATATTCTTAGTGTGGTTAAAAGTAATATAATATTCACACAGGATGTATGTATGTTGCAAATAACAGCCACTCACACAATTAAATAATTTTTTTACTACCATATACAAACACACAGTTGTACACAAACATATATACACACACACACATCTCTCTAATATTAGCTAAAAGCCCTGAAAAAGGACTGTTTTGCAGAGCTTTTTTCTTGTGTTCCCCTTCTGGAGTTCAAGAGTGGTGACTTTGGCAATGTGGTGCAGCCTTATCTTCATAAATCATCTTCTTTTCATATGACTCGTGTAGAGTTATCCCTCGAGCCCTGACGTCAATAGGCCGTCGATTCAAACAGAAAAACGCTGCACAGTGCTGAGGCATCCTTCGTCTGACCAGCTTAAACCAGCGGAATAGGGCTGAAGTTCGACCGCCCCAAGATAGCCGCCGTAATTCCTGCGCCGTGACCGTCAATGCGGGGTCTACTCTTTATATATGTCTATGGCGGGGACTATATAGTGGACTTAATAGGGAACTCAGTTAACTGACTGTTTGGACAGATGATCACTACTTCTTGCTCTCCATTGGTCACATAGCTCCTCCTCCACTGCATGGTGCCTGCACCATCTTTGTTATTAGTTGCCGGTGTTGGGTAGCGACTCGCTACCCAACACCGGCGCTACTAGCGACAGCCTATGGCGACAGCTGGCTGCTGTGACAGCAAATCCCATAATGCTTTCAGAGAATGCTTAAAGCATTCTCGGATATATCTACCTCTCCTGAGGCCTTTCTTTCTTCTCTGACACTTCACTTATGACCCTCTGCCATTTTCAAAGAACAACGGTGAGAAAGGTGAGCTTCAATGACTGACTGAAACTATAGCTCACCACACCTATATGCCTGAAAGTGCGCATGTGTAGAAAAATATAGCTAATGGAACGAGCACGTGGTACGGCCTTATGTAAACATATTGTTAAAAATAAAATGATAAAAGGGATAAAAAGTAAAATAAGCATAGTAGCGAAATTCAAGAACAGTTCTATTCTGTACAAAAAAATAAACAGTATAAACTATGTAAGTATGACTAGTACATCTAACTTTTTTATTCAGTAGCCATTTCCTTCCAGCTGCTCCCACATGGGACTCCTACTAGAATGTCCCGTGACAGTTTCTTCTTAGAATTAATACAATTGTGCATTGCTTTATAAAACCAGCTATACTACAAACTGCTAAGGATAGCAAAGGTTTCCTATATGCTACTTGAAATATATATTTCATTAACCACAATGGCTGCAAAGAGAGTTGAGATAATAGAGTGAAAAATAAAAAAAAGCTTTTTTTTCCTACCTTCAATCAGGGCTCTGAGTTTTTGTCTTTGTTTCTGGGCTTTGTCCTTCCTTTGGGATGCTCTTTCCTCTAGGAGTTTAATTTCTTCCCTTAGAGCATTTTCATGAGAAACATCAACGGAAAAGGGTCTGCCTCTGTTTTGTCCAACAACTGTTTCCATTTTCTCAATAAGCAGCTTGACTTGATCTCTGTCATCTCTATTGCTGATGTTTAAAACATGCTTTCTGTCTCCACATTGATGAAGAATCCACTTCAGGGTTGCATTTGCTTTAATATTGGATTCAATCCTTTTATCACTAACTGGAGCAACCACAGTGAACAGCACAATGGTGTGACTAAAAACATCTGTATTAAAAAGCTCCAGGTGTTTTTTTAATGAAGGTATGGTAAGGGTAGAAAAATTTAAACCAACAGGAATGACCAGAAGGAAGACATTAGGTCCTGGGGGACACAGATGAACACTGCTCTGGATTTCTATCTGATCCAGTTTTGGGGTGTTTTCTCGTGGAAAAAACCACCACCAGCCTGGAGTATCAACCACTGTGATTTGTCTTCCAAATACTTCCTGCTGCCTCGCTTCACTCTGAGCTGTTCTTATGCTGGTGTTAAAAACATTTTGACCCAGGATGATGTTTCCAGCTGAACTTTTACCACTGCCGATTCCATTTAATTCTCTTCCTCCTATTAACACAATCCTCAACTGTGGATGATTGTTGCTCTGGCTTTGTCCTGTAAAGGGAAATAAGACTTAATTACTGTGAAGTGTTCACAATCATAGTGCTCTGTTGTTTTTCCTGAGACAACAGACAAGACTCCCTTTGTGTTGTGTTTTGAATAATACTCAAAACACAGTCGACACAAACCTCCCAGTTTCAAATGAGGTCTAAACGTTTCCAGTGAAACTGCCTCATTTTTAAAGAGATGAACCTCAAACTGATCTATAATCGTTAAAGAAGAAAAGCAAATTTCTTTATTAAAATGTTACTAACCTGAGTTGGAGGCCTCTGTTTTGTTAGCCATTGTTTGCAACGTTCCGTCTTATTTCAGACAGCTTGTGCTGAAACGAAAGTAAAATGAGTGGAATTAATTTGGCGGTGGTAATCCATCAGATGGGCAATAAAGACCAAGATCGCCATCGTGTGGTCAACTAGAAAAAGTACAACTCCCTTATTACGCTGTTAAATATGGAGAGCATTTACTTCAGGTTCTTGTCTGAACGTCTGTTCAAATTTAAATACAATAAAATTATAAACACAAAATGAAAATACACACACAAATCTGATAATTATGAATTCATTCAAAAATATAAGCTCCACTGTCAAAAATTAAGAGCAATATTTTTTTATATAAAAAGGGGATAGTTTTCCAAGTCCTATTTTCACGACTATTTCATACATTTATAATTACTTAAGTTCCCAAATACATATTTAGATTGCCAGTTAAATATTTGGTCAGCAAGCTAAATATTTAGTTCACAAATTAAATATTTATTTTGTGAACTAAGTATTTATCTCCAAACTCAATATATTTAGTTTGAAAACGAAAAATATTTCATTGGAATAATAAATGTTTAGTTTGTGAAATAAATAGTTTGCTTACTGACCCAAACTTTTCTGGCAATCTAAATAGTTAATTTGGAACTATAATATTTATGTAAATCCCTGTTGTGTTGTGTTGCTATATTAAAGTAATCGAAATTAAGTAGCCTCAGTCTGGTTCAGCTTCAGTCCTTTCTTTTTATTCTCCGTCTCCTTCTCCTCCTCACTCACATACAGCAGTATCACATATCCATGTACAGAGCTCCCCCTACTGTCCTTTTGGTGCAATAACAGAACATAACATTTCCCTTTTCCTGAAGCAATTACTTACATGTAACATTTGCAGTGCATAACTCACAGCAGAAACTAAGTTTGTAACATTATCAATTTAAATGTTAACCATGAGGATTATAGTATGAACATTTACCTTTCTTATATATTTTTTGTTTATTTTACTTTAGTAGAACAGTAGTATATTTTTACTTGTCTTGCAGAACAATAAAACCAATCTGAACAGCAGTGATTCACATTCAGTTTCACTTTTCAC
>NW_015150780.1:262922-266100 GCF_000732505.1 Cyprinodon variegatus
GCTTCACTCTGAGCTGTTCTTATGCTGGTGTTAAAAACATTTTGACCCAGGATGATGTTTCCAGCTGAACTTTTACCACTGCGCATTCCATTTAATTCTCTTCCTCCTATTAACACAATCCTCAACTGTGGATGATTGTTGCTCTGGCTTTGTCCTGTAAAGGGAAATAAGACTTAATTACTGTGAAGTGTTCACAATCATAGTGCTCTGTTGTTTTTCCTGAGACAACAGACAAGACTCCCTTTGTGTTGTGTTTTGAATAATACTCAAAACACAGTCGACACAAACCTCCCAGTTTCAAATGAGGTCTAAACGTTTCCAGTGAAACTGCCTCATTTTTAAAGAGATGAACCTCAAACTGATCTATAATCGTTAAAGAAGAAAAGCAAATTTCTTTATTAAAATGTTACTAACCTGAGTTGGAGGCCTCTGTTTTGTTAGCCATTGTTTGCAACGTTCCGTCTTATTTCAGACAGCTTGTGCTGAAACGAAAGTAAAATGAGTGGAATTAATTTGGCGGTGGTAATCCATCAGATGGGCAATAAAGACCAAGATCGCCATCGTGTGGTCAACTAGAAAAAGTACAACTCCCTTATTACGCTGTTAAATATGGAGAGCATTTACTTCAGGTTCTTGTCTGAACGTCTGTTCAAATTTAAATACAATAAAATTATAAACACAAAATGAAAATACACACACAAATCTGATAATTATGAATTCATTCAAAAATATAAGCTCCACTGTCAAAAATTAAGAGCAATATTTTTTTATATAAAAAGGGGATAGTTTTCCAAGTCCTATTTTCACGACTATTTCATACATTTATAATTACTTAAGTTCCCAAATACATATTTAGATTGCCAGTTAAATATTTGGTCAGCAAGCTAAATATTTAGTTCACAAATTAAATATTTATTTTGTGAACTAAGTATTTATCTCCAAACTCAATATATTTAGTTTGAAAACGAAAAATATTTCATTGGAACAATAAATGTTTAGTTTGTGAAATAAATAGTTTGCTTACTGACCCAAACTTTTCTGGCAATCTAAATAGTTAATTTGGAACTATAATATTTATGTAAATCCCTGTTGTGTTGTGTTGCTATATTAAAGTAATCGAAATTAAGTAGCCTCAGTCTGGTTCAGCTTCAGTCCTTTCTTTTTATTCTCCGTCTCCTTCTCCTCCTCCCTCACATACAGCAGTATCACATCTCCATGTACAGAGCTCCCCCTACTGTCCTTTTGGTGCAATAACAGAACATAACAATCCCTTTACTGTACCACAATGGAGAAATTAACTCTCTGCATTTGACCATCCCCTTGGAAAGCAGTGGGCTGCCATTGTGGGCAGTGGGAACGCCTATTAAATTTCACTGAAGATTCTTAGATGACTTGCAAAGAAGTAATTTTCTCTTTACCCCATAAGGCAAAAATCTAGTTCTGAAAAGAGCATGAATTCTGTATATTTTTATGTTAGCATATTGATGTGCATAATTAACCACAGTGTTTTTCTTAGTGCGTGCACAAGCCCATTTCTCCTCTTGCACGTTCTGTTTAAAAGTTGCTGTTAATACACAGCACAGCGTTCACAGACCAGTGTGAAGCATTCACAAGCGTCAGATAGCTATGGTGCACTCAGGAGCATGGGACATTTCATACTTAAGAGGAAAGAGACAAACGGAACAGAACTTAACTCATACAATAATGTATTTACTGAGAAACACTGTGGGCTTTCTTATAATAGTGAATGCTCTATAATTGTATTTCTGTTACTTTTTTTTTTTATTATGAACATCTGGTAACTGTTTATTCCAAAAAAATCTGTAATATTACAGCAGCAAATTAAAGTTTTTCAAAAGCCTGTTTAAAAGCTCCAAATGAGGCTTCAGATCATACAGCGACAATTACGCTGTCATTTTTTTACAGGACAGAATTTGCAATTGCTGACCCTTGTCCTTTAACTACTGATGGATATACAGGAATACAGTCATACACGTGTCAACTCCTCGGAGATAGCACAGGATACAATGTTTGGCAATAAAAAAAAAAAAAATGTATTTAAAAATTCAGTGTATAACATGAATGCATAAATACCTCATTTTATTTCATCGTTAAATTCTGTTTAAAGTAACAGATCATTAACAATCTCGTAATTTAAAAGTCTCCAGACCTTTACTGGTTGTGTCATGATGGGACTTTTTGCCCACATGCAGAAACACACAGAGATAAGGTCAAAGTTTAACAGTTTATTTTCAAATTCAAACTTGGATCACTGTTAGAGTTGGTGGAAGGTCTGAGGTTCCTGTTTGTAGAGGCCTAGGCTGGTAGAAGGTGGAGTTGTCGTTGGAGGGCGGACAGGCAGACCAATGGAGGAACAGAGGAGCAGCGGAGCAGACTGTCAACTGGATTTCTTGAAGAGGTAGGCTTTCAGATAAGTTCAGCAATGTAACTCAGAGTCACAAGAGGATTCCTGCCAGGACTTGAAGGACCAGGTAAATCCCAGTGGATGTGAATATTTCCTGCCAAAAATTCACAAAAACAAGGGCAGAACAAGAATTCACTAGATTAATTCAAAGATTCACTCAGCATAAGCTCAGAGGGGCTAGAGTACCCAAAACAGGCAAACACTCTGGCGAAGAGATGGTGACAGTCAGCTGCTCAAATACTCCTCCGAGGTGATGACAAATTCACTGCAGGTGTGGGTATTTGAGACGTGTAGGGAAGCCCTCCAGGACAGAAGTCAGCCAATGGCACCATCTGGTGGATGAACGGTGGAACTGAAAAAGAACACAAAGCTGCCCCCACAAACTGGAACAACAACAGGTTGATGATTTTCTTTATTTGGACCCCACTGATTTTTTTAATTGGTTATCTCTGGTTTAATGTTTATAAATATTTATTTCACGTCATGTGCGCCATCCAATGTAGATCATTGGCGCCATCCACATGGCAAAATACACACCAAACTAGTGTAATTGGATGGGTGAGTGAAAACTAATGTAATTGGATGGGGTATTATTTAGCTAAAGGAAATCATCAGAAGCAAGCAGGTGTTCTTCAAACTGCAAACGCGGATTGTCTATGCCATGCTACAATGTCATATTCAGAAAAATATGCTGAAATGTCTGAAAGTTCAAAACCAGCGAGAGTGTATCAGGAGATGGAGACAGAGACCAAC
>NW_015150780.1:269125-288938 GCF_000732505.1 Cyprinodon variegatus
TATTTATGTACTGTGGATCATCTGCCCAAAGATAAAACAAAATTATGCTTAAGAAGTTATGTTAATTAATAAACTAATAGGCAGAAAGCTGTTGGTTGACATACTTAGGGCTGATAAATGCTGCATACAGAGGCATTGGGGTAACTGTTGGTGATCATTATATAAAGATAGATTTAATGGCCGTCCAAAAACTATGTACGTTTTTCTGCAAACAGATTTTGTTTCATAGACCTACGTCATTTTTACAAGCTGCACTGCATAGTTTCATTCTGGAACAAGTTCAGTGAGAATAAAATGATATATGACTCACACCACAAGGAAGAAATCATAGGTTCATATCCTGCTTTGAACTAAGGACCTGATCTTCAAAACATCCAAATAAAGAGAAGGTAAATTGCGTAAGCAAAAACAGAAATGCATTTACAATAAGTGGGTGTTTTTCTGGGTGATCTAAAAAGAAATTATGAACAAGGAAAAAGACTGATGTATTGATCAGGCACACAAAAGGATGCAAAGTGATACATTTTGTGCTTTGTGTCCTATAGACCTGCTGAAAGGATTGACAGTCTGTCCCTAAAACTCTAACCAATACAATGTGGCTTCTTGATAATTTGTTAATTAGATTAAATAGTAGCTTAAAAAAAACAGGTGACACTTCATCAATCTGAGGATGATATTTTTAAAGGTTTGTAAAAATCAAGTTTATGAATTTCTCCATCTGTCCAAAAATTTTGTCCATTTATTTGACAGGGACTTAAGTAATAAATATCTCAGTTGAATCAGTTTACATTTTAATAATTTGCAAATCAAAAGGTAGCAATGCCCTAAAAGCTCAGTCCAAGGTTGACTCTTGTTCACATTCTGCAGGTGTGGGTTTTCTTTTTTAAGATCTGGGACTTTGAGGGCGTAGAAAACATGCATGAAGCAAGCCACTCCTTGGTTATCCCCTGACAGCATTTTATTTATTTGGTGAACAAGTTTAGCAAGTCATAGCAAGTTACAGAAGACCTAGTGGTGTCTGCTAAAAATGGCTAAAACGCCTGACGTTTCCAGCTTTGGTAAGTGAGATTGCTGTGCCGGGTCAGTTAGCTGTTTAAATAGTGTAATATTTCAACTTGTTCTGTACAAATTATGTGAATATAAAAACATACCAAATTCAATATATTTTTATACACTTTATGTAGTCTTTTTACCGAGTGTTGCTGTTAATCATAGATTTTTTTTTGTGCTAATCACTAAGCTTTCTGAACCATGTAAATATTTCATTTTATCAGGAGACTTTATAAACATTGTTGTTGTTACGAGAGTAGATCATGTGAGTTGTGCTGTGTTTCTATAAACAGGATCAATGGATTCCCTTCCAGAGTTGAGGATGGTGTTAATAGGAGGAGAAGAGGAGAGCAAAAGTTCCAATGTTAAAAGTTCAACTGGAAACTTCATTTTGGGCCAGGATGTTTTTGACATGACCAGAAGAACAGCTCAGAGTGAAGCAAGGCAGACGGAAATACTCGGTAGACGAGTTACAGTGGTTGATACACCTGGCTGGCTGTGGTCTCATATGCGAGAAGACACCCCAAAACTGGATCAAATAGAAATCCAGAACAGTGTCCATCTGTGTCCCCCAGGACCGCATGTCTTCCTTCTGGTCATTCATGTTGAATCAAATTTATGCCAGCATGTACAGCAATCACTTCTGGAGCACCTGGAACTTTTCAGTTGTGATGTTTTCCCTCACACTATTGTGATTTTCACCACAGATACTTCGGAGAGTGATGAAAAGATAGAATCCAAAATCCAAAGAACTCCAGCCTTGCAGTGGATCCTTCAACAATGTGGAAACAGAAAGCATGTTCTTAATATCTGTAACAGAGAAGATAGAGATCAAGTCAGGCTCCTTTTTGAGAAAATTGATACAATGGTGGCAGCCAACGGAGGAAGACACTTTTCTGCTTCTAATGTTAAAGATTTGAAAGAAGAGATTTTGGCTATTAGAGAAAGAGCATCAAAAAGGGCTAAGGAAGTGGTGGAACAAAGAAAAAAAGCTAAAGCATTGCTTGAAGGTAAGTTACGGATTTTCTACATCTAGAAAATAAAAAGAAAATGACTTGCTTGACATAATTAAATACAATCCATTTAATCATATGTCACTTATCTTAAAAGAGTTTGTGTATTAAAGTATATGCAAAGTTGTTGGCATGTGCAAAGCTGATGATCTTACAAAATCTAAAGCACACTGCTTGTGCAACGCAGCGGGACAGCAAATTCAGTTTTTTGTTTGTGCTCCCTAATGAATATGCAAATCACAATATAATGACATAACCACCCAAATTTGGAGGGTATGCAAAAGTATTCCTTATCACACACAAACACCTGAAAGTGATCAAACCTGAAAGTAATTGCAACAACAGTTCTTGCATCGACATTTAACACGTTTACATTTTTTTTCTCCATTTAGCTCCATACAAAGCAGAGTTATGTTGTATTAATATGTTCTGGTGTTATCCTCATTTGCAATATTTGGGTAAAATGGTTGTTGAGAGGATTAAGTGAAAGGTAAATCCAACTGTTTAGATTGTAATCTGATTGTTAATCTTTGGATCCTTCTCTATCAGATGAGGGTCAAGAAGGGTGGAGCAGAGAAAGTTTTCAATTTTTATTTATATTTATTCTTTTAAATATTATTAACTTTTGTTTGTAACACTTTGAAATGTAAAGTCTGAAATAAAATTTGTTCATCATTCTAACCATTATTTATAAAATACGTAGCATAAACTCGAACTCCAAGTAGTCACGCAATTTACGTATTTAAAAAGACAAACCAAACCGGTTTGCATGACCTATCCTTGTTTTCAGCTATGCAACCTTTGTAGATCAGCTGCAACATAATACACATGGAATCTATTTTTACAGGGAAGTTCAGTGCTCTTTATTTTGGATCCTTTGAGGATTTGCCCTTCAGTGTTTTAAAAGCAACTGTGAAGTAAAAGCTGTGAATCTTTTTTTTAAAGGCACTAGTGGCTTGTTTTTCTGACAGTAGGCTGACAAGAAAGGGGGTATGAGAAAGGGGGAGAGACATGTGGCAAAGGACCACAGGCCGGATTCAAACCCGGGTCACCTGCATCGAGGACTGAGGCCTCTGTACATGGGTCATGCGCACTTACTAATTCTATGGGCAAGAGGCGGGGTACACCCTGGATAGGTCACCAGTCTATTGCAGGGCAACACAGAGACAAACAGGACAAACAACCATTCACACATACACTCACACTCAAGGACAACTTAGAGAAGCCAGGTAACCTAACAGTCATGTTTTTGGACTGTGGAAGGAAGTGGGGTACCTGAAGAGAACCCATGCATGCTCAGGGAGAACATGCAAACTCCATGCAGAAAGACCCCGGGCCGCTGTAAGGCGGCAGTGCTACCCACTGCGCCACTGGGAAGCCCAACTCTGCCACCCTACTTGTTTGTATATTTTCATAAGTTCATTTAGTTGAATAATTTGTACTCAGTCAACTCAATTGACAAATTTTCTTCTAACACAAGATGCTTAAAAAAAAACCAACTAAAAACTGAGGCTGTAGCATTATTCTGCCCTGCTTGTGCAATTTTTTTTTTTTTTTACTCTTGTAAGCTTTTCAATCAATATTTTCCCTCATATTCTTGGATAAGTATTCTTTATACAAATAAACTAAATGGTCATTAGAGGATTTGATCTATCTACAGCAGTCACTGGGATGTTAGAATTTAGACAAGTAGGACAAACAAGTTTGCACACATGCCTTCATAATTAGGTGCAATTGAAAAGGGACTAATTACCCTGAACAGTCATACTTTTGGACTGTGTAAAGAATCCTGTCCTTGAAGAAAACTATGCACACCTTTGATGCTGGGATTGGATGACATAAATAGAAAACACCCACGCCTGTATCAACAACAAAAACAACAACAACAATATATCACTCATTCTAAATAAGCCTAAGCTATATGTAGAACAACATTTAATTATTTAGATGTATCCCATTTATCTTATTCACAAATATATATCAAAAATAGTTAACTTGTTTAACAAGTTATTATTTTCTTCAATCTCACTTTTTCTGTGTTGGAGGTCTTGCTTACTGTTTAGAGTCTGACTGATTCTGCAAGATGTTTTGCAAAAAAAATAATTTGTGTGTTCTATGAACCATTCTATAACGGTCTTTAAAACATTTTTCTATTGTCTCTTACATAAAAATACTTATACTTTTATATTATTGTTCAATTTTGCTTTTATTCTCCAGGTGGAAAAAAGCCACCGGAGCATTTAAAGCTGCTGTTAATCGGTGCACAGGGGACAGCAAAAAGTTCAGCTGTTAATACCATTCTGGGAGGAAAAGTATTCAGTGCAAAGTATAATGTAGATGGCAGAACTACACACAGTAAGACATGCAAACGTCTGGTTAATGGACGGGAACTCACAGTGGTAGATTCTCCTGGATGGTTCTACATCCATACCCTTCAGGAAACCAGTAAGATAGATAAACTGGAAATTGAAAGGAGTGTGTATCTCTGTGCTCCAGGACCACATGCTGTGCTGCTGGTTATTCCTCTAACAGCAGCAATCCATACATCATATCTGACAGCTGTCCAGGAACACATGACTCTGTTTAGAGAAGACATCTGGAAACACACACTAGTTCTGTTTACTGTGGGTGACTGGTTAGGGGGGAAGACTGTGGAGGAGCGAATAGAGAGTGAGGAAGGTCTGCAGTGGATAATGAACAGCTGTGGGAACAGGTATCATGTCCTGAATAACATGGATGAAAGTAATAGGATTCAGGTAAAGGAGCTCATTGAGAAGATTGAAGAGATGTGGGCAGGAAATGAAGATCCTTGTTATGAAGTGGACCTGAACCGAGCAGAACAGATTGAAGCTAAAAAAGAGGCTGGAGACAATATGGCCATTGGGCTGAAGAAGATTAACGAGAGAAAGTCAAGAGTCCTGAAAGAGCTGATAGGAGGTAAAGTCTAATTTTTGGATTTTCTTATATTGAATCCATTTAATGTTATCATGTTCAAAAACAAACATTTTCCCCTATTTTACAGGTCAGCCACAGCCACTCTCTGGCATCAGAATTGTTCTTCTTGGCCAGAAGTGCTCAGGAAAGGGAATGGCAGGAGATATGATCCTTTTTAAAAGGTTATTTGGAACAGCTTTTAATACAGCTCAGTCGAAAAGGGTAAGTAAATCTGCTCCTAGTACAGAACTAACTTTATCTATTGTGGGACTCATTAGTTCTTTGAAGCAGGTCACAGTCTCATTTTGTTTCTTTGTAGAACCTCCCCCATGCAACATGTATGAAACACGAGGGAGACTTTAATGGAGTAAAAGTCTTAGTTGTAGAAACACCAGGCTGGTTCTCGGACTCATCACCACCTGACTGGATCAAAGAGGAAGTTCTCCAAGGTGTCTCCATGTGCTCTCCTGGACCTCATGTTTTTCTCCTGGTTGTTCCAATCTTCAGATCTTTCACAGAGAAAGATCTCAAAGCTATGGTGGAGGTCTTAAAGCCATTATCAGAGAGAGTGTGGAGACACTGCATGGTGCTGTTTACCTGGGGAGACTGGCTCAGTGACTTCCCTGTAGAGAACTACATCGTCAGAGAGGGAAAGGTCCTCCAAGAACTTCTGGAGAAATGTGGGAACAGATACCATGTAAGAAATCCCAATCGTTCTGATAATGCTGCTCAAGTCACTGAGCTGTTCCAAAAAATTATTGACTTGGTAAAACAAAACAAAGGGTTCTTCACAACTAAACTCAAACAAAACAGAAAACGCCCTTGGACATATAAACAACAGCAATTCATAGAGGAGGAGTGGAATAAGAGGGAGGAGGAGCTAATTGGGAAAGTGATGAAAGCTTTATCAAATGAACCAGAGAAATCAACGGTGTCCTCGGCAGCACATAGCATGGATGAGTTTCTCATTCCATACTGTAAGTTTGATATGATTAGGAATTAACTATTGATTTACCACAAACCCGTGGCTTTTTTTTATTGTTATTTAAAATAATACTTATCATTATCTGTTTCAGTGAGTGCAGATGAACCCTCAGAACAACAAGCCCGTGTTGCTGAATGGCTGACTAAAAAAGTGAGGAAGAGGGAGGTCAGCTCTGGGATCGGCAGCATTGGTTCCTCAATGGTTTCTATAGAAAACCTTGATGAAAGTTCTCCAGTTGATGAAAATCCTCCAAAAATGAGTTCCCTCCCACAAGAGAATAAAGACGATGCTTTGAAAACGCCCCCAACTCCTTCAGTGATTAAACGCAGGAACTCTTATTAGGCCAAAGAACTACAGAAGAAAGTTTATTTAATAATTATTCTCTTTAGAAACAAGTATCTTTATCTTTACCAGATGTAATACAATATACTGAAAAAAGAAAACATTAATTGCAGAAGAAAACATTTAAACAGCTCTTCAGAGGAACTGGACGAGGTTTCTGGAAGGGTACAGACTGCTGTCCCCTGTGATCCAGTCCTGCATAAAGGGGATACGATGAGTATGAGGAATTATCGATATTATCGAAATATAATTTCCTATAAAACTATTCTGTGCAGTTTAGTCTGATCAAATCATTAGTGTGACTACATTTGTTTCATGCATTTAGATCATAGGCCCTTTTCAGAATGAGTGATAAATAAGTAATTATCTTTTCTTCTGTGCAATAATCTAGAAATATTCTTCTCACATCAGTTTATTTTAGGTTATTACTTATTAGGTTCAGATCTAAAATGTTGATTAAAACATACTAATTTCGAGGGACCTTTTACTGTGCTGTTTAAACCAATTTCTTTTTAGCAATTGTTTTATCTTTTTTAAATTTATCTTATTTAAATTATTCAGTTCTATTCTCTTTTATTGTATCTTTATGCTAATAAAATGTACTTTCCTTTTCTTTTTCATTTCTCGTATACAGCACTTTGAATTGTCTTATCACCAAAATGTGCAATATAAATAAACTTGCCTTTCCTTTATGGGTACTTTTTAATTCTAAAAATTATAAAAGTGTCACTAGAATGACACTTTCTAGTGACACTTATCATTGAACCAAGGGTGCAAAAAGAGAGGTGCACTCACTACTTTTATGTCAACAAAAGGTGGATATTGAATATATGGTGTTCTGGTATTTACACACAAAAGCACGTATATGGAGTATAGTGTGTCATGATGTGTTTAGAGGTCTGACCCAAAATGCAGAGAATCACTCAGAGAGCAAGGAAAAAGGTTAAACAGGTTTATTGAGGTAAGGGTAGAGGGGGTTGGATCTGGAACTCAGAGGGCTGGTGAACAGGAACTAGAAAGTGTCTGAGGGGGTTCTTCTCTCGCTCCCAGTCAGTGTGGGTTGACCCAGTGAAGAGAGGACTTGTTGAAGAGTGGACAGGTAGACATTTGAGGAGCAAAACAGAGGACTGCCACTTGGAATTCAGAGAGAACTTGAACGAGACGTGTGGAAGTTGATCCCCTGATCAGTGTGAAACACAAAACAATCCTTCCAGGGGAAGAAGGCCAAACACCCAGCTTGCAGGATGGCTTCCCAAAACCGGCAAACACTCTTGCCTCAAAGTAGTGACAGTCCACTGCTTAAGTACTCCTCCCGATAATGATCCAACGAGACGCAGGTGTGCAGGGAGGACCAACAAGGACAGGGCGCCACCTGGTGGTGGAGGGAGAGACAAACACAAATAACAGACCCCACCAACTGGATTCCTGACATAGTGTAGTATATAAACTATAACAATTAATCACTGTATTTTTTTTCACTGAAAAAACTAAATAGATTGAATTGACTTTGAAAATGAAACAAAACATTGCATTTGTAATAGTAGGGGGGGGGGGATCTTTCCTTCTTTTTTTATTTAGCTTAAGATTTCAAATTAGTTGCTCAAGTTAAGACACTCTAGTGCAACACATTTGTCTGATTCCAGTTGTGAAATAATAATTAGAGAACCAGTGTTTAATATTTCACCATCTACAGTATGTATTTTTACAGTAATTTTTTAAGTTACTACAACAACCTTTTATAAGAGTAAGTTTGTTGGTCTTTAGTTTTTTAACCAACATGCATAATCACACGGAGAACCAGGGAAATATAACGTTTTATTTATAAATGCAACAAGAACCTAGACGGAGATAACTTCATAAGTCAGTTGGTCTGAGGGGAGGAAGCAGACTGATCAGGAAGGACTTCATTGATGATGAATGACTGATTTGATTACTTGAGAGATGAAGGAGAGGTAGCATGGATCTGTAGAAGTTTGATTCAGCAGGCTTTGCAGACTGTACCACAGAGGTCCAGGTGAATGTGAGTGAGATCTGAGAGTATTTGTACCTGCAAGAGACGTTGTGCTGGAGAGCAGGCAGGCAGATGATCATGACTGAGAACTGCTGCACACAGAGGAGACCTTTTCCATAAAGGTTGGAGATGAACTGAGGTTCACTTGTTGGCTTGATCAATAACAGAGTC
Organism: Cyprinodon variegatus; assembly: GCF_000732505.1. Taxonomy (NCBI): domain Eukaryota; kingdom Metazoa; phylum Chordata; class Actinopteri; order Cyprinodontiformes; family Cyprinodontidae; genus Cyprinodon; species Cyprinodon variegatus. Next base: position 277,632 of record NW_015150780.1, read on the forward strand.
CACATTAAAAGAGAGTAACAAAAAGGCAAATTTTGAAAAAGAAGTATATGAATGGTTTAATTGTTTGGCTGCAATACCATCAGGTGTAATCATCCAGTGAAGAGAGTTGATCCTTCACATCCTTATTTACACGCCAGTCATTTGACTGAGAAATGTTCTCAGGTTTGCAGCAACACAGGTCAAAGATCACTCAAACCAGAAAAACCCCAGAGACTCTAACATAGATGGGTATCTAAACTTTATTATATTGAATAAAACTGTGAGTCTTTCTTTTGGTGCATTATTATTGTAAATAAAAACCTAAAGACATAGTCTATTTTGAATGCCTAAGGGTTATTTCACTGGTCCAGGTATAAATACAAATAACCATATGGGGGTAGGCAGGACATAAATAGTTGAAATGAATGAAAGTTATTGATATTTTAATTATTCATTATCTCTATACTATATCATAATGAGGGAATTCATTCAAGTTTGACCGGATAATAAAACATTTTTTTAATAATGCAATGATGCAGTCTATACTGAATTGAAGATACCAAGGAGGATGCTTTGGATGTTTGGCTCTGGTGGAATGAGCATGCAAAAACTAGTCGACTGGGATAATATGGGTTTCCATCTGTACCAAAAGATGTATACATGTCAGTGTATATGTTGATGGTAACCTGCTGCTGTTTATTTATTTAATTGGTATATTGCTTAATGTTTAAAGATTTAAAGGAGTGGGACTTTTCACCTTACACTTTTTGGTTAATGGGTTCACTTTTGTGATGATTGCCAAACAAGGTTGTGACTCATAAAATGTCTCATTCCAACTTTAAAAAACTACTGAATTTATTCATTAAACCATTTTTGGAGTTCAGAGTCTCACAGTGAGTCTTACTTTTGGTGCATTATTATTGTAAATAAGAACCTGAAGAAATTATCTCAAGTGTGCCCTTACTGATGCATCAATGCTTCTGGATGTCAGAAATACAGAACAGCACACAGTCTAGCTCACGTTGTGCACCACTAGATGCCGCTGTTAGTTTGCAGATTAACCAATCTGAAAATATTCATGATAGTCTAGCTTCAGACTCACTGTCCTATTCTACAGTTCATGCATCTTTTTTACAAGTCCATGATACAAGTCCATTATACTTCTCTTTATTATATCTTTTATTGGAACCAGCAATAAAAAAGAAGAACCCTAAAACACATTCTATTGCAGTAGCATGATCTCAGCCATAAAAAAAGAAAAATCCAGTTTTTATTCTTTGTTTTAAATAATACCACTAATGACTCAATTATAACTAACATTCCTCTCAAATAAACAGAACCAAAAAACCCCAAGAAGTAAAGTTCCAGTTTCTTTCAACTTGTTATAAGTTTAAAACATTATAAAACATTGTTAAGGCTGTACTGCATGGCAATATTTTCCATAATAAAAACTGCCACTGACATTTGATAAGGGCCTATGTTTCTGTTGCCAGAAGGCAGAGCGAACTGTTGTCACTAAATGCAAAAACTATCTAAAAGTTCACTGTTACAGAACTACAGCAGATGGGCATCTTTGGGTCAATCAGATTAAAAGATTAAAAAGATTTATATACTTTAATACTTTCAGTTTCAAAGCATTCAACACAAGAAGCTAAAATAAACCTTTGGAACGAAAAAAACTCCAATGCACAAATGAATATACTGTATAAGTATGTGCCAAAAGGAAACGTCTTCAAACGGATTTGCTGTGCTTATAGTCATTGTGTTTTCTTTGTTGTTTCTTGCAGTAATAGCACTTTCAACAAATCCCAGTTAGCAGTAAAGGTATATTTCTTAATATCAGGTAAATTTCAATAAAAAAAAAAAAAATAAAAAAATAGTTCAGATAATTTCTTTAGGCAGAAATGAAATATAAGCCTCCTATTGATGATTCATGCTTAAAAGGAAGATTATTTTGCCCATCAGTGTAAATTTATTGTAGACCATCTCTGGCCCTCTTTAATGATACTGTATTGCTGTTTATCTAATAGAACCGTTATGGTTTCCCAGCTACCCCCAATTTTTTTGTAGGATTTTAAAAGCTGACTCAATCTGTTTAACTTTGAGAAAATAAATCTCCAAAAGAAGCAGGTTTCATTTTAAAAAGTCCTTTAATTTATATCTTTAAAATTAGAAACATCTGATTTGCATTCTACCACCTCCAAAGGCACAGTCATACTTATAGCGGACCAAATTCAAAAAACACTGCCACCGAACATCTTATTTTATTAACTTCAATTTGTTTTGTACATAAGAAACAACGCACTATAAAAATGACTAAACAGTTTCACTGGTTGAACCACTCTGAATGGTGTCGATCATAGAAAGCCTGGAGTGATATGTTCTCACCTGTAGTAGCATTAGATTCCATTTTAAAAGCTAATGTGCTGGTTTGAAAGCTGTCAATCCCTGTGCACTGCAGCCATTTAAAGACAGAGCACTAAAATATTCCAGAAAAAAATAGATGAAATGTTTACGCCAACCAATTCTGATGAACAGTGTTTAAGAATATGGAGGGTTGAAGCAAAACAAAGCCAATGGCAGGATGGCTGAAATGCAGTGAGATGAGACACGGCGGTGCAGGCCGTGCAGGAAAAGAAGAAAAGCTTTCAGACTTCTCACCTCCAAAGTCTCTGAACTGAGCGATCTGAAATATTAACATGCGATCTGATGCCTACATCTCACCACTAGAAATACACTTAAGACTTCAAGGATGAAGGTGAAAACAAAAAAAAACTAGCTTTGTATCACTTTTTTAAAGACAACAGTCAATATGTGCAAAGAGAGCCTGTCTGTGGTAAAGTCATCCGATATAATCGAGGGTTTGATAACTCAACATACAATCACAAATCAATAAAGCACACAAAAATGCTGCTTACAATGTGAGACAACACAGCACCACACACGGCACGAGAGGTTCACTTAGTGACAACAGAATTCAGAGATAGTGGATAAATATACAGTAGGATATTTCAATGTTCTTACTCAGGCACAGTCCTCCTTAAAACAAACCCAGAAAAATAAAAAAATGGAAAAAAAAAAAGTAGCCACAAAGAAAGAAAAAAGGTTTGGCACAAAAATGAGGAAAACTAATGAACAAGGCAAGAAAATAACATCTCAAAGGAAATGAGGCCACAGAGGAACTTATTAGGCAGGATTAAAGCACTTTGAACAAAATGTCACGCATACAGTACACCTGTTGTGAAACTATAGTAGGAGTCCCTATAAAACAGCTGTAGCTTCTGACTTTACAAGTGTGTAGCAGCTGAAAGGAGGCACCCAATAAACACATGTATGTTTTCTTTACAGGCTGATAGAATCAAATCCTCCCAAATGTGTAAGAAAATATCTACAGAAACAATTCCCATTACTTACAATCACACACAACCAAGGGAAAAAATAAACGGGTCAGCTTTCAGAAACAACAGCTTAATGGTGCTGACAGAAAACAAAAGCACACTAAACAAAGCCACCCCAACCTGCTGTTTTTGTTCTGCTTTGTTTCTTTTGTTTTTTTTTTACAGCTCTCAGATCAGTTTTTTTTTATATCGTAGCTCTTCACAGATAAGTAACAACCACATTTAGCGCCCACTGTTTGAACTCTGCTGCTCTCCTCTACACACAAAGATTGCAGCATTTGAAGACCACCTACGTATGGCAGTGATGGGTTCAGGTTGGAGGGGAGAGCAGGGGTTTTAACTAGGCAACAGGTTGATGTGATTTAAATAAAACATGCCTAGTTTTAGGTTCTTATTTTTTTTTTTTTAAAGATTCACACAAAAGTTATTCTGTGATTCTCTGTGCATCAGGATTATGGTTTTTAAAGCCACACATCCTGTTGCAGCTGTGACTGTGGTGTAACTCTACAAGTGGTTTTGCCATCCAGGCAGCAGCAGTTAAAAAGAGTTTGGATAGCATTGCACCCACTTAAAACAGTTTGCAGCGACAGTGTTCATTGACTGGATCTACATACATACAGCTATCAAACGTATAAATTAGTGGAGGGTTTTGTACATCTGTGGATGTGACAAACAGGAGCAGGTTAGTTGTCAGCGGAGCCTGTGGTGAAGAGGACTCGCTGATCTGTTCTGGCTAACTTGGCAGGAGGTTCCAGAGACTCCTCTCCAAGAACCGCCCCATCAGGAGGAAGAGACAGCTCCTGGCCTTCTTCCTCACTCTCGTCATCTTCTTCCTCGTCTTCTTCTGTGGATGACAAATTTTAATGAGACATCGCTATTATTGATGTTTGAAAGGTGTTACTGGTGGGAATGTGGCAGATCGAATGCAGACCTTTGTCAGGATCCATCTGGTTCAAACCGCGACCTAAACTGGCAAACTGAGAGCAGGACAGGAACGAGTCAGCAAATATGGCCTCTATTTTGGCATTCATTGTTTTTGTCAGATCGTGCATCATAATTCCTACACATTATTGTGTCAAGATTAAACACTTTTTGGTATTTGAGCTCAAGCAACATTTTTAAGCCAATAAGTAAGTTATGAATACAAAAATGCATGACTTGTGGACGATAGATTCAATTAACAGAATGATTCATTCAAAAATGAATCCATAGAAGCATGCATGTAAGTATGGAAAAATTTAAGATAAACTGAGAGAAGAATGAATGTCTTTGTTAAAAAATCATGTATATATAGATGGATAAATTATTACGTTAATGAACTTGTTATTTTTAGAAAATTGCAAAATTGAATTTACAGATATTAGTCCACAATCTTCTTTATCTCATTCGTATTCAGACCTGATTTACTCTAAAATGATTCATTCTGTGGATCAGTACCTCTCCCATAACAGCAATGGGGGTTTCTCCTTTAGCCTGGGCCACTCTGTGCTCTATTAGGTAGTACATGTACTCATCGTACAGCAGACGGATCAAGTGAAAGGAGCCAAAACTGGCCGCACTTCGCAGGGTCAGATCCCTGATGACCATGGAACTGGAGGGCAGGAATGGGGAGAGAAAATACAATTAGCCACAATGCAGATCTCATTTCTGTTACCACAAACAGGATGTAGCACCTCTCTGTACGTTAAACTGTGACACACCCCTTTTGCAATTCCTCATTTTCTATATCCTCAATTCATCATCTAAACATGAGCTTTCTCAGTTCTTACCACAAGAAGTGAAACGGGTAGTTACATAAGAGCAACTGGGCTGGGAGTCATTTATAGAACCATCTTTTAATCTAAACTTTAAATGGTTAAAGAACCAGATAGAGGATTAAAATCTTCTTGAAATGTTTAGACTTCTATTAGACTTCTAATATAACACGTAATGTCCCATTTAGATTACTAGAAAACTTCACTTCAAGAAAAAATCCACTGACTTTAATCCACCTTGCCAAATGTGTTTGCTGAAACTGAATTTAGATATTTAAGGAAGAGGAGTTATCGCTTTAATCCTATATAAACATTTTAAAATGCTACAGCCTATGAGAAGCATATATCTTTCACCAAAAACCTTCTCTGGCTAAAAATGGGGCTGCATGACATCAGGAAAATGTCTCATTGGGATACTATTGTGGAATATTGCATTTACATTGATAGTGATTTGATTTTAACCCACATTTTTTCTTTTCTTTACTTTCCTTCATCACACAGTTCCCAACACTCAGTCAGATCAGTCTAGCTTTAGTGTGTCAGCACCTAAAATGCACATCCAGTTTTGGAAACGAAGGCATTGAAAGCACAATGATCAGGCATAATACATCACTGGAACACAGAATTGACCCAAAAATATATATCCTACCACATATTAAAGCTCTTTTTGCAATTATGATACCACAGAAAAGATATTGAGGTGCAATTGATGTGTTATACGTTTTTTTGTTTAAAGCTCTTTAAAGCAGAACTAAAGAAATTAACAGTAGTTGTTGTTTTTTAATCTATCTGCATGCAGCAGAGCATAATGAGATTGGGTCACGCCCACATCACTGATTACACACGGCTGTTCAACTGACCATTAGAAAGTTGCTCTAATCTTCCCTCGCTTAAAAGATATGGAAAATAATCTGTTTGGAATGTTATAACTCTTTTATTGCATATATTAGCATGTCTGTTAAGAAAAAGAATAACCAGCTAAAATTAGCTTATGTTACTCTGAGATACTGAACTGTAAAACAAGTTCAATTTAGCTGAAGTTTATTCAATATATTCGCTTAAGTCACAGCAAAATGACTAATTTTGCAGCAATAATGTCAGAGATACCATTATACTCACTGGATTCATTTATAAAAATAATTCTCCGACTGTTTTACCACCAGTAGGAACAGCTGTTGCATTTCAGTTTTGGAGAAAAACTGAAATAAGATCCTGATATTTATCTTTTTTTTTTTTTATTTCAACTTCAAGCAGCTTTTCAATTTCATACCAGCCACAGCACCTATGATAAGTATTTATTTAAAACAAGAACTCACATTCTGACTGAAATGTGTAACTTGTAAAATAACAGAGCCCTACTCTCTGCTGTCTGCTATCATACCTGTAAAACGACCACTTTAGTAGGAAGAGTTTTGCAGCCTTTGGAAAGGCCGGACTGTGCTGATAGGGTTTCAGGACCTGGGAGACCACCCCATCAAGCCACACGGCCCACTGCTCCAATGAGTTCTGCTGCTGCAAGGTCAGCTTGAAGTCCTGCTCCAGCCGCTGGACGACACGGTCTTCACATCTACACACCCATGAGGCCTGCTCCTACAGAGCATTAAAGAGATAGATACAACTCTAAGGTGAACTGTAAGTAAAAGTAGGTAACGCTAGGCCTAAAAGCTAATGCTAAAGGCTAGTCTGATTGGTGTTGAAACTAACGCACATTTTTACCATCTTAAAGAAACATTTTCAGTATGAAAGAAGGTGATGTAAACATGTTTTAATCAACCTTTAAGCCTTCCTAGTGTTTGTATAAAGACGCTGCTGGTTATTTAAACAGGAAATAGAGGCGATCTTCCTGTGTGAAACGCTTTCTCAGAACATAACGTGTCGAGTATTTCCTGACAGAAAAACCTCTCTGATATCAGAGCAAAAACAATCAAAGTTTAGCAAAGCACCAATCAACACAGGTAGTATAGTTGCTTGAACTCACACCAACCGACTTTTATTTCAGATTGATTCTTTTACCAGTAATGTTTTACATGCTCTGATCTCAGAATGCATTTCGAAAAGACAAACAAGTGGTGGTGCACTGCTCCCTACCCCTAATTATTGTGTAAATAATCTATCAGGAACAACTAACCTGTATTGTTACAAATTGAAAATATCAAGGGATTCAGTTACTGCAGGTAAGATATTATCTATCTTCCAACAGAACCTCACTTTAAAACTCCTGAATTACTCCTTTGGCAACAAGAGGGAAATATGTGTGCAAAGGCATGCAACCTAAACTTCAATTCAGGTTATAAATCTGCCTCATATCTGTGTAAAACACCTGCAGAATCATTTCTGAGAAATGGAGAAGGGGCTTCCTGGCTTCACTTCACACCTCATCAAAACCACAAGCTACAGCAAAAATAAATGCTCTCTGCACAGAACTAAAACAAAGACTCAAGCCCCAAAAAGGAGGCTGCAGACGTGCTAGTGGGATGCTGTCAGGGCGGCAAATGTGTGGAGCCTGAACCGACCTGGACGTTTGCAAAGTCGACTCGGTTGAGGTCAGAGAGCATCTGGTTTATCTGAGCTGTGTTCTGGAGGACAGCCCGGGCTGCCTGGGCAAGATGGTTTAGACTGGTGTAGCGGCGCAGCGTCTGGGCAAAAGCATTGGCTGATGTCACCTAAGAATAAGAGAGGGTCAGAAAGGATTGATCAGACATCAAACCTACAAACAACCTTTATCAGTATTTAATCTTGGTAAAGCATCTTTTTAGGTGTGCCTAAAATAAGCAAACTAAAAACCTTTTAATGATATCTTTACTCTAATTCATACTTTTCATAAATGATTTGGTTGAAGAAAATGTTTTTATAGCTCTAAATAATATTATAACGGTCCATCCAGGCATTAAAGCAGCGGGATTTTTTTTTTTGCTAGGTTTGAGGCCATATTGGTGAACGGTACCTTGATGCGGACCATTTCCTCAGGGATGTTCATCATGGCATTAGTCAGCCAGCTCTCAAGGCTCTTGGCAAAGTTACGAATGGCTTGAGTTAAGGCACCTGCAGGCAGCAAACACGGTTATAACGTTTTTTTAATTTAGCAGCTAAATAAAGATTAATACATGGCAACGCTATAAAGAAAAACATCTTAAAAACGTCTATAGAAAATCAGGCAAAAACTTTAGAAACAAAAAAAAGCGTAAGAAACAAGCAGTGAAAATTAGCTTCCAAGCTAACAACTTGGTTATGTTGTAACTGGATCCAGGTATATTAAAGTACACTTTCCAGTATCTGTAACTCTCAGGACATGATTATGTGTGGTTATGTAAAGCAGAATCTTACTGGGGATGGGTCTGAGGACGTCAGGGATGAGGATCTCCACCAGGCTCTGGTAAAGGCTGTTGTCACAGTCGCGACTCCAGCGCAGCACTGGTTCGTACTTACACAGCAACACCAGGCAGGATTTCGGGAGGCGCTTCTCTGACTCATCATGCCTGTGAGAGAGCCGAGTTTGAATGGAAAAGGTACCACTACTATATCAGAAATAATGTCCTCGCTCTTACACAGCCATTGGGGCATCTCCAGCTTGACTTTGGCTGAACCTCCAGAAGGTTTTCCACAGAGTCTCTACCAGTGTAAACTGCAGATTGACCATCACATCCAGTATGGCCTGAGAAAAGACATACAGACTCTTTAAAGGTGATCCCATATTTGGTTAACAGCAAACTAGAATCCAGAAAGTTGTACTTAAAAAGAAAAAAATGAGTAATCGAAGAAAAAATTCCACTACTAAGCTTCTTTTGCATCATCTTCATCTCAACAAAGAAGGACTACATTTATTTTTATACAATATAAGGATAAGAATAAAAGGCGTAGAAAAACTAAACTATCACATTAAGAAACAACATGGAGAAGCCAGCCTCATAAATATTTGGTGTAGGAGCTTTGTTACCTCACAGTGTTCCCTGTAAAGCAGCTGAAAGCTTTTTATGTGGTCCAGTTCAATTCCCTCTGGGAGAGACTTTCCATGGAGGTCGATGTCTGGAAACTCTGGCAGAGCTCGGGAAGCATCTGGAGACAGGATACCACCACAGAGACAAATCACATCAAATGCATTATAAATAACGTTGATGGAGGTACAGTGGAATGGAAAAAGGGAAGATTGTGGAATTCATCTTCAAGTCCTAAAATCTAGACAAGCCTTAAAAACACTACTCATAAACTCTGTGACCCAGCACAGGATTTTACAGATTTGGATCCATGTTTACCCGTTGGAATTGTCTGATAACTGTCATCGTAGCATAAACCATCACCGAACCCACCCAGGAACTGCTGGTACTGCTGAACCTGGGTGCTGATGTCCACATGCCCTGATCCCTGCTGCTGCTGTTGCTGCTGGCCTGCTCCTGCTGCTGTCCCATTGGTCATCCCTTCCACTTTGTGCACAGGCTTCAACCTGCCAGGAACAAAGGCAGAGACTGAAATAAACCATCATCACATTAGTGTAAAGATAAACAGGATGCATGTTCTTACCTTTGTTTCTGAGAGAATGGCTGCTGCCTCATGGCCAAATGTTGTTGGTCTTCCATCAGGCGCAGGAGAGATGACCCTGCCTTGATTCTCAGTCCATAATAATGGTATTTGGAATTACCCCTAACAGGAGAAAAATGTGTTAGTCTGCTCTCATTTATCAAACTCTACCTTCATTTATTACCAAGTTCATCTTGAAAAAGTTGAGAGAAGGGGTGTGATGATCAATACCTTAAAAAACATCTAGAGATGAATATTTTGGCTTAAAAGCTCTAATTTTATCAATTTAATCAGGTTGAGTGGAGAAAATCTGTAAACATTCACATCCATGTTTCAGATAAGACTCTTTATTAAATTCAGATCTCGACTCAACTGGGTTAGACATGAATACGCTTCTCTCTAAACTTTGTCCTCCCATCCCTGGCTATGTTTAGGGATTTTGTTCTGGTAGGAGTACTAACACCAAGGTTTCAAATATTTAACAGCCTCTAACAGTCTTTCCTTCAGGACAGAGCTGCATTTAGCTCCTTCGTTCTCCCCATTAAGTGTGGCCATCTTCCCCATTGAAGATAAACATCCCCTTTGCTTAAGGCTGCCGCCACAGTGTGGTCAGGATGATTGGCAATTTGAGGCCATGCATGGCGTTACGCAAGTAGGCCACAGAGTTCAACTTAGGTCTCATCTCAACAGAGCCCTTTTGTGTGTTTGCTAAACTCCAAGTGAAACTTTAAATAGCTTTTAAATAAATGTAATATTTTTTCCTCTATTAAATGACGGCCAGATTTGGGGAATTACTCAGTTGATCTATTCCTTGAGCGGATCTGCAGATCTACCATCATGGTGCTCCTGAAGACTGTAGACAGACATGTTTGTACAGTTGCAGTAATAATCTTTTCTTTTTAGATAGCACATTGAACTGTGCTTAATGAGATTTTTAAACTCTAGTACAATGATTATTAACCTCATTCTGCTTTAACATATTACATATTAGCCCTGATCCTGTGTATTTCTGAGTCAACGTCGAGCTGTTTGTTCTCTAAAGTTTTTAAAAACACCTATAAAGCCTATACAGAAAAATAAGCTCTATATATACTAGGGGTGGAACGGTTCACAAAATCCACGGTTCGGTTCGGTTCACGGTTTCGTGGTCACGGTTTTCGGTTTGGTATAGGTTTGTTGTTACACCGAAAAATAAAAAAAATAATAAAAAATAATAAAAATTAATGAACATTTTTTTTATGAAATTAATGAAAAAATCCAAAAAAATTATTGAATTGTAATTATTTTTTATGATTTGCAGAAACCATGGATCATTTCCGCATGTTTTGCTGCTTTGATTTAATCATCTCGCACATGCCCTCTACGATCCACAAGGAACTCAGCAGAGGCTGTATGCTTTGCTTTGTGCAGGCGGTCTGGAGCGCAGCGGGGTGGTGCGCAGTGGAGTGCTGATGGAGTATGTGGGATTTCGGGGTTAGCATGACATGTTGGTCATGTTGCTGTTAGCATAAATAAAACCTGTTGCGCAATGCTTGCACACGGTTGCACTTTTATCCACAGCTTTCTTTCCGCCGTCATCGTAGGTCACTCTAAATGCAAAGTGGTCCCATACAGCAGACCTATAAAGTGCTGCTGGCGCGTCTTCCAACTCCTGTTCTTTCCCA
>NW_015150780.1:289234-354298 GCF_000732505.1 Cyprinodon variegatus
CTTCTTCTTCTTCTTCTTCTTGTTTACTACTATGAGAAAAAGGAGCAGCGCATGAACCGAACGAAACACACGCGAATCGAACCGAGACAGTCGAACCGAACGGTTCGGACGGTTTTCAAAAACCGGTCCATCCCTAATATATACTGATGTTTTGCAGTGCATCCTCTCCATAGCAGCGTCTGGGTTCTTGGCTGTCTTACCGGGTGCCCAGGCGACGTGTGCGTAGCCCCATGAACACAGAACGAATGAGTTTCCCAAAAGAAGCGGCGTTGACTGGTTCGAGTTTCTGCTCCTGGCAGTGCAGCAGGTAGTGGCAGTACAGAGTGGACCGAGGCAGACTTACTCCTTCAGCCGTCTCATAGTTGTCCAGTAACCACTGTACCTGACACACATGCAAAAAAAGAGAAAAGAGAAAAGGAAAAACAGCTGGTGCGATTAGAAAAACCAGTCAATACCAGCAAGAAACATACAGCTTTTATTTACTTTATGATAAATAGAAATAATACATGCAGATTATATTTTTTTTTTAATAATTAGATCCTGACACAATAAATCCATTCACATTGACAGCTCGGTCATCCATTCAGGAATGAAAACACAAATACATCTGTTTGCGTGCCGTGGCATACAACTTTGGTATGCAATGAATCAATGACCTGAAATACTGATGGGATGTCGGCCAAACATGTTTTAGTTCATATTCCTTTCATATGGGAATCTGTATGATGAATTTGGGATGAGCTGTATCGAGTTGGGGCATTTCAAGCACTTTATAAATGCCCCTCATCGCATGCACTGCAATGACATGACAATGATGAGGTCATGGTTTAGTTTTTCTTTGAGGAGGAACGTTTTTCCACATTTGTGATCAGATTGTTCTCATTGACAAAACTCCACTATGACATCATCATCGATTGGTGTGCGCCATCGAAGGGTTGTGTGGATGGGAACGGAACGAGTAGAAACTCCTGCGCTTGGCGCCTCTGCATACCTTCTTGTCTGCCGACGGCACGCTACTCTCCTCGCCCTCTGTAATACTCACAGTGGCTGGGGAGGCGCGGGCGCTGTGTGAGTAGTTCTGGCTGTTCCCAGCCGCCCCTCCATTGCTGCTGCTGCTGTTGCTGTTGCTGCCACTGCCCAGCATGTAACCACCCTGGATCACATAGCTGCCTGCTGCGCTACCATTGGTGCCCGCCCCTTCCTCTGACCCGTTGGCCGTACCCCCGGCGGTCACTACAGTGGCCCCGCCCCCTGCCGCACTAGTGGGCTGGGCCACAAACATGGACACTCCCCCTGTGGTGCCTGCAGTCACGGCGACTGTCAAACTTGTGCCAGGGGATGAGGCCTGAGCGCCCGATGTTGGCTGGCCTTCGTAATACTGGGCAGCTGTGCTCTGGGTGTACAGGGGCGTCTCAGTGTAGGGGAAGTTGCTGGAGCGACTAAACAGGAGAAAATGAAAGAGTCAGTAAAATGTTTTTAGAGAGCGCAATCCTCTTTTGACATTTTAGGATGTTTATCAAACAAAGATTGATGCTAACATGGTGCTAGTGGTGTAGCTGCTGTCTCCTCCCTCCACATACTGCACTTGGTTGGCATAAACATGCTGCACCGGCACTGAAGCTAGCTGCTGCTGGACCTAAAGGGGGAGCACAACACAAAATTCATATAAATCCAATAACTCCATCTCTTTGGATTTCAATTCCTTCTGCTTACTTTCCATTTGAATGAAAACTGCATGTTTCTTGCACTCACACGCTATGTTCACTCAGTTTGAACGCAGCCCTTTCCCTTGTGTTTCCCTAACCTACTTGGTAAAGAACAGTCCAGAGCCCGCTGCTGCATGTCTGGCCTCCTGCCACCAAGCAGGGCAAATATTGAGGATCTCCTGTTTGATGATGAAGCTGCACCACGTCTACTGTTCTATCTCTGCCTAACCAGACGGCCTCCACTGAAACAGGAAGCTAAAAGTTCCACAGAGACAATGAGCTGACCAATACTGAGCCAAATAAAGAGGAAATTCAACATTTGTTAGCACTCCACTATATCTTAAGAACTGAGCTAAAGCTGTTATGTCTGGTTTATTTGTGCTCACATTTCTACACCTTTGGTGCGCTATTTTGACTTACTTCTTGTGTGATGTGAACAGGCTGTAGATTGGTGACACTGAGCTGTGTGTCTGGCTCAGTTTTGGCAATTTGAGAAGTGGCCTGCACCACCGACCTCTGTGGAGACAAAGATCCACATAAAACACAAAACAAAAATTAAACCAAAAATCCAGTTTAACAAGAATCTTTGTCTGTCGCATGCATTTTTCATTATGTCTTACTAAAAGATCTATCTGAGAATATCTCACCTGCTGGGCTGTCTGCACCTGCTGAACAACCTGTGTGGGAACTCCTGTCTGCACAACAGCTGGAGGTGGGCTAGAATCTGACACGCTGTCACTTGAGTGAAGAGAACCCTCTGAAACACAGATAACGAAATGTTCAACCTGGATGAGGTGTTCCTGTCATCTAGATATTTACTATCTCTTGTCTGATTCAACTGTTGTCTCCATCCAATTAAAAGTAGAGAAAGCAGTGTACCTTTCCTACAACCCATATTTAGGAGTAAAATCAACCAAACCTCCAAGACTGATGGAGTTGCTGTCTTTTAAATACAAAGGGCAGCAAATACCAAATGAAATGCATAAAAAGGACCTCAATATACATTTAAGTTTTGGTTGCTGCATGTTTCAGCGTGAAATTCCAAATAAAAAAAATGTTCAAAGCAACACAAAGAATAAAACAGAATTTTTAAACCCCTCTCAATCATAGGCTTTCAACAACTCCCAGAGGGGATAAAATTGTCGTATATTTAAGTTATGCTGATCACCTGATAGGCGTGACTGAGAATCGGGACCAAAATAATGAAACATTGATCATTGAGGCATTGATCATTCTGCATTTTTACTAGCTATAACTTAAAAACTGAAATATTTCAATTTAAATATTCCAGGTATTAATACAATTAATTCTAAAATAGGTCATTATTTGCTTTTATATTGTTAACATCACATCTCAAAATGAACAACTAAACTACAGCAGCTCACGTCCACAGACTGTATTAACCTCAATCCCATGGCATTGGGGTCATTTTAGTAAATAATGCTAAATGCTTCACCTGTGACTGTGACAACAATGTACTGAGGGGTGCTTTGAGCGTTTCCAGACTGCGTGGGGGAACCCTGGATCTCTGCCGTCACGTACTGCGTCTGTGATGCGCTCTGGGTTTGACTCCCTGCTGCAGGCTTCTGAGAGGCAACAGAGGAAGCCTGTTCGGTGGGAGCAGTTTGGCCTGTGGGCGTGACGACAGTGGGGGTAGCCACAGTAGTTTGAATCTCTGCCAGAAACTGAGGAGTAGTTGCAGGGCTGGAGGCAGAATCAGGCTGACCTGGTGTAACGGTCACAGCAGCCCCCTGGAGTTGGGCTGGTGATTGCAGCTCCCCTACATAGGCTGAGGTGGCCATCTCAAATGCTGGCAATCACCCTAAAGCAAAACAAAGCAACAAAAAACATATCCGTTGCTGGTTAATTATTAAATTTAGAATAACTGTGAAGCTGAGTAAAACACAAATATGATAATACCTTTACCATATCCATCTAACCTGTAGGATTATTTATCTACTTTTTCACATGTTGGGGAATCAGGGTTAGCTCTACATTCTTATTTGTTTACAAAACGCAAATGAATGAGACAGGCCTGATAGTACTGCAGTAGCTGACCTGTTCCCGGAGCAGCTACTAAACAAATGAGAGGGAGGAACAAGGTTGGGAATAAGCAGTTTGGTGTATCATTACCTGTAACCTGATCTCTCTGTGTAATGGCTTTCATTCAGTTTTGCATGTTACATAAGCTGGGAAAACACCTCGCTACATTCTCTTATTGTCAAATCATCCTGCTTTCACGATTTCTGTCACCGCATCCCATCGACTGTGATCAAGATTATTGCATCTCCTTACATTGCCAAGTAACATTGACCTATCAGCATTTACCAAGGTTTGCAGGGGAGTAAACACAAACAATAGCATTGATATAAAACTTTACTTTTCTCCAACCTACAGAGCAAGGTTTACCCAAACTCTTCATGGATAGTGAAACTAAGCTTCCAGTTCATGTATGACTTTGTTGGCTTTTGGATTGCTTATTCATTTACCAAAGTTCAATGACCACAAAAAGAGATTGAAACTATTATATAAAGGATGACGTTAAACTTCCTGAAAAGTCCACGTAAAGCCCCAACTTCAACTATGATAACTACGGTAAAGATCAGGCGTGAAAGTGTAGTTAACTTACAGGAACTTCATCAATATGTAAAATTAGGTATAAACAAACAGCCAGAATTAGTACATGTTTAGTACATGGTTTAGTTTATTTATAATTTTGTTTCTAATACCCTGTTTGGATAGAAACAGCCCATAAAAACCCACATAAGCAAATCTAATTCCTGTTTTATGTTCACACTAGAAAAAGCACAATCTAACAGGCATCTAAAAATACATATATATTCATGACGAATGATATAAATTGTCTGGAGCTTTTTGTCTGTCAGAAGAGCTTTAAAAATAACACCATGAATTTACCAGAACATACAGTCAGTGTAGATTGAAGAGAGAAAATTTGAAAATGATTCCCACAGCAGCTTTAACATCTGAGAACCATTGATCACTAACAACTATCAGATCTTATTGGTAAAATATATCTTTTTGACTATTTCTAAAAGCTTAGTAAATTCTACTGTTAGTTGTATTATTCTCTGTCTTAGATGAAGACAGCAGAAAGAAACAAACCCTTACAAATAGCCCACATGTTGCAGAATACACACCATAATGCTGTAGTCACTATTGTAAGAGGGGAAAAATAATACTCCTATATGCAGTATTTAAATAATATACTTAGAGCAGCCATAGTTAGAGGTAGTTGAAATGACAAAACTAATCATTTTACCCATTATTCATAATAGGAATATTCATATAGCAATAGGCGAAATATAGGTAGGATTTTAAACTACTTTTGCTCTTAAATGTCGATCAATCTTTCCAGAACGATGCCTCTGAGTCTGAGATGGGGTTTATGGTTATCTAACCATAAAAAACGCAATATCTTCAGGTTAAAGGTTTAGCTCTAAAAGGCAACCTGGTTCAACTTGAGTCTGGTCATTAACTGTTAATAAAGGAATACAGTGCATTCCTATAAGCTAAATCAGGGGTCTTCAACATTTTCCAGGCCAAGGACCCCCAAACTGATGGCGAGATGGAGCGGGGACCCCATAATTATATATATTGTATGAAATTGTGTTATATTAAACTGGTCCTATAGTCACTCTATTACAGATGGAATCATGTAATGAAAGTATTTCTGATTCCTGGTTGATGGGACAGGTGTTGTGAATGAAACGGTGCCCAGCTTGAAAGAGCTCCTG
Organism: Cyprinodon variegatus; assembly: GCF_000732505.1. NCBI lineage: Eukaryota > Metazoa > Chordata > Actinopteri > Cyprinodontiformes > Cyprinodontidae > Cyprinodon > Cyprinodon variegatus. Next base: position 294,696 of record NW_015150780.1, read on the forward strand.
TGTGTCGCTGAATGTGTGCATTGATGACTGAAAGACATCTTCTGCCTCCATTTATCAGTTTCTACAGTGTGTTGAATTCATGTTAATGTGTTTTTAAAGACATTTCAATTAGTGGAAAAAAATTGCAAGGGGGTAATAAAAAAAAAAAAAAAAATCTTATCAACCAAAACTTCCCCGACCCCCATGCAGTACCTCCGTGGACCCCCTAGGGGTCGCGGACCCCCTGTTGAAGACCTCCGAGCTAAACACCTGCATAACGCCCTCCTTAGCCACGCCCCTCACACGTTAAACGTCTGCCACCTGCTGTCTCAAATTTCACTCATATCTCATTCCAACGCTTTCCGAGCCCAGGCGCCAGCATAAACAGAATTCAGTCATTAGATTTATATACCACTCTCATTTAATTTCCCTATTGGCCTGTACACGTTATCAAACCAATATGTTGTGTGACATGATGAGGTTTCAACATACCGCCTCGTGGACAGCATACCCCGCAATATATACAGACAGGCTTTATTTCTGGTTATTTGATAAGATATATCAAAGCTGTAAACGGAACAAAATCCTGTCGTGACAGCTTTCTAGCAGGGTAACTGGAGCAGCAGGCTAACTGGTCTCTACAACAACCGCCATTTTGTACCTTTTGCATTTGACATCGCCATAACAACGGCCCGCTTGACTATGCATCTGTAGCTGCGCCGTCATGGCAAGCAAGAATCCGTGTCATTCGAGGGAGATGTACACACTAACCGCCGCGGTTAACTCGTTACTCGGCCAACGGCTAGCTTTAGGCTAACCTCGCTAAGAGACTCCCGTTATGGCTTCTGTAACAACAAGGAAAAGGCAAACGCACAATTCAGATTGAACCCCAGAGGGAAAAAAATGTTTTAATTTACCTAGATCTTCACGTCCGATTCCACGTACGTTTGCCCCCGAAAGTGAAATATCTTCTTTTTATTTTTATGGTGGATTCAGTTGTTGTTGTTGATTCTCGTTGCTGGGTTCTTGTCGCCAGGGCTACCGTGGCTATGGCGCTTCGTCCTCACCAGGGCAACTGTTGCTACCCACCCGCTGCCTCTCCTCCCCCTTCTGCACGCTGATTGGCTGAAGCCAACCAAATGTTGTTAAAGTCACAGCAGCTGCAAAAAAAGAAGAATAAAATTTCACAAAGCACCCCACGCCCAAATTATCATTATTAAGATATCTTTTTTTTAGTGAGCAGGTTCCAATAAGACAGATGAATTGATTCAAATAAATAACAAAATAAAATAATACATCTACAGACATAGTTTTAAAGCTTATATTTGAGATAGTTTCAATGATTAGTGTCATTTCATGAGAAGTGAGATTACAGTCTTTCGTGAATAATTAAATAGTGTGAAGTTTTCTATTTTAAAAATGTCACATTATTTTTATGTTTTAGCACACAAAATGAAAAGTAGATAGGAAGGAACAATGTGGTAAAAAGAAATGCATGAGTAAAATGGATATCCTTGATGGCAAAACCCCAAATTTGGGCAAAATTCAAATATGTATATATATCTCTATATCTATATATATATAGATATATATATAGATATATATCTATATATATCTATAGATATATATCTACACACACACACACACACATAGCTGTACGCAGGAAGAGAGACTCTTACTTAGTGTCCAAAACCTTGAGGACCTCTATGCAGAAATCTAAATAAGCTGCCACAATAAAGGATTGTTCTTCTCTATGAAATCTTATCTTTAGTTTAACAGTATGAGAGCTGAAGTAATATACCTGAAATTATATTAGCAAAAATTGTTATTTTTTTATTGATTCCCTTAATCATTCACCAAGACTTGCTGCTCTACAGTCAGCTGTCAAGGATGCAGACTGCGAGTAATGGGAGAACTCTAAAATAATGCAAATATGATAATGTTTATCTTTGCAGATGTGAATGCAAATGTTTTCTAATTCAGTGAGTAAGCTCGCTGAATTAGAAACAATACAAACAGGTTTCATTTATCTAACACTGACTGGTTGTATTTGTCTAGAGTTTTGTTTTTTCAATTCTCACTTCCTGTATTGTTTCTCCAGGTTTCTGTTTTGAACAAAGTCTAATTTTAACAAACAATTGAACAAATCTCACTTTCTCACCACTTTAAACAATAAATGATTTAATTATGAAATTATATTATTTAAAGTTTAGAAAACGTTTTAATGTAATGAATGATGATGAATTCAAAATATAAAAGCTGTAAAATAGTATTTAAACATGCTTAAAATGGCATATGCTTTATAACTGTTATGCTTACTTAAAGGAGAAATACTGGATATTTCCTTTTTGTTTGTATTTTTTAATGTCCTTCAATCAACAATTAAGTTTTTGAAGAAAAACAGTCTGCTATGATTTCTTGACTTAAGCTCAGGAAGATTAGAATTTGTCATGCACACGTAAAAGGAAATACGACACAAAACATAAGCAATTGATTTCTTTTTGTAACATATTATATCTCAACATATATTTTTTTAATAAATGGCATAATACTTCCAGTGTAGGATACCTAATTAGTAGGGTGTTCAAAATACCATTAAAATGGACTCATTAATGAATCAATTATATTCTAACAATACCGCTTCAGGAGCCATGGTGATCTGTTAATGAGTGTCAGGGGGGATGCCCTGCCAAAATGCCATTTAGCTTGCATCTTATTCTTTCATTAATTAAAAACTCACCATTTATATTGTAATTTCCTAAACGATTGACCTTTGACTGTGTAGGAATAGATTAAAAATGTATTTTATAGTTTTCTGACTCATGGCACGACTTCAATGTTATCTGAGTCTGAAAATGTCAGCCGTCCTTTCTCTGTCCTTCCTGTTCACCTTTTGGCAGAGGGCTAACTTAAAAGGTCATTTTTAATTTGAAAACATAACATTCAAAAAGTAATATCGGGTTCCATGAAAATCCAAAAACGGCAAAGTTAGAATAATATCAGATATCATATGGATAATTATAGTCAGATAGTCTGATGTTGAATGAACAGTTGTTTAGAAGGTAATGTCTGTAATCTAGACATGTATTTATGTATTCCCTTTTTACACCCATGCATTCTATCCATGCATGGAAGAAAGTGGCTGTTGTCCATCTCCTCCGGTTACTAGTTGAGAGGTGGGTACACCCTGAACTGATCGCCAGTCTATCACAGGACAACAAAGAGACATACATTAACTTGCTTTTGGACTATGGCAGGAAGCTGGAGTATCTGGTGAAGAATCGAAATATGATGTATTTAACGCATTTTCTTCAGGAACTAAACTGTATGTTAACCAGTGAGTTAGAAATTTGCCTCTATTACCGAAAGAAATATATCTCAAGACTATTACATTTGCAGAACACATTTTAGAAGAGCATAGGACCTTTATGGTACACTACAACCTTTCAATGCCAAGGTTAATGTCTTGATATAGCCCCTTATGAAGTTTAATATGATACAATTTTGACCGGAACCCATAGATTGTAAAAGGACACCTACTGGCCATCCTTTTAAAAAATCTCTCTAGAAGGATCCCTGCTATGAAAGGGTGAATTTCTGCATTCTTTCATATCAGAATGTCCTCTGATGAGTAAGGTATTGGTTTAATTGATAACAACTATGATATTCATGAGGTAAAATTTAGTTAGATTTGATGCAGCATCACACTAAGGGATGGTGAATGTGATGAATTTACAACACATGCTGAAACACAATTGTATCACAAAGACTTCACACAGGTTTGTTGATTATGCCACCTTTGGTCCACCTTTTGTTTCCATAAAGGTCTTCCGGTATATCACTATTCCAGATCTCTTCCTCTGTTGGAGAAGGCCTGCATGCGTAGTGCCATCCCCTCTCCAATGCATGGCAACAAACTCCTTTATAAACCACACCTGGATCACCTGCAGAGCCACAGCTCAAGCAAACTGAGACACAAGAAGTAACAAAAAAAAAGGAAAATTGATTTTTTTTCTGTGTCAATTTATTTATTTGAGGTACAATGTGGAAAGCAGTGGTACTGGCTGTATGTCTGCTCGCTGCTGGGGTTGGTGCTCAGCCCATGGAGGATCCAACATATGGGGTAAAGCTCTGTGGCCGAGAGTTTATCCGAGCAGTCATCTTCACTTGTGGAGGTTCACGCTGGAAACGGTCACTTAGAAGTCAAGGTAAGACTGGAGAAGCTGGCAAATTCTTGCTTTTCCCTATTTCCTGATGTCTGCATCTTCTTTCATATCTGGGTAACTTGACTTTAACTATAGTTGTATACTTTATATAGTATAGTTGGAGTCAATTCCATATCAATGAATAATCTCCTTTTTTGAACCATTTGATAGACAGTTACTTCTAGAGAGCAAGAAGTGCATTTCATAGTCCAGGTCCTCCTACTATCATATCATCTCTGTCGCTTCTTTAAAGACAGTAAACATAATGAATAAGCCATGTTGCTCCGTCCACCAGATGTTTCAGAAGACCCATTCACCTCCCATCAGGATGAATCTTCAGAAGGCTTGACCTCTGACTTTGCAATCGAAAGCCTCCTTCAAAGAAGCAAAGACCTCAGCTTCATGCCCAGAACCAACCCCGATGGAGCGTTCAGCAGGACCACCCGCTCATTTATCACCGACGAGATACTGGAGGCTCTTCGCAAAGCTGACCGAAAAGGCCGGGATGTGGTGGTGGGTCTGTCCAACGCCTGCTGCAAGTGGGGCTGCAGCAAAAGTGAGATCAGCTCTCTCTGCTGAGGGTTGGTGAATGAAAGTGATGGAAAAGGTTGTTTTTATTGTCCGTCCCACAAATATACACACAGAAACGTGCTTTTTATTTCACCCAGTTGTCAAAAAGTAAATTATTTTTGATATGTTTTATGTTTTGTTAATAAGTACATTTGTTGAGATAGCTTCTATGTTTACATATAATACCCAGGAACAAATGTATTTCCTTTCATTCTTGGCTAAATGATTGTCTGCTGCAACTTTTGAGAACTCTGTGTTATGTTTTGTTGGGCTTCATAAACAGTCTGTCATGTGAAATAAGGTCTAAATTTATTTGTGTTACGACATACTTCACTGAATTTTAATTGAACATTATGTGATGTATCAATTTCAGATCCTCAATAACAAAACTGTGTCATAAAGCTATTAAATGCCATACAAACACAATGATGCATGTCTTTTCTCAGTTACTAAAGAAAGAACAATCACATTTCTCAAATCCACTTTTTAGCAAAACACCGGGGAAAACTGAAATATGCAGAGGAAATGATCAACCTTAGAAGCTAATATTCCATAGAACATAAAGTTTGTTTCGAAATGACTTTTGTATTAAAAATAGAGAACTACAGGAGAAATTCTTTTCCCATTTATAGCCATAAAAATTATATGTGTAATTTATTTGTAGTACTATGAAAATAGTGTTATTAATATCTAATTATCTTTCAGCAACAGTGTGCTAAGAAAAAATGTACCTCCAAATAATTCACTTAGATATGTCCCAAAAGGGTTTTGTCCATTCAGACATGCAAAGTAAAATAACATGCCTCATTTGCCTCAACCCCTCCACAGACACTCACAAAGAAACAAAAAGTGAAAATAGAAAGTAACAAAAAAGTGGAATAAACGCAAAACATTTATCATTGTATTTATAATCAGAAGTCCTTGTATAAAATATACATCCAGTTACCGGTATTATCGGCATGTGTGTAACATTAATTTGAAATTATATTGATCAATTTGAACTATTCCTCTGGTCATTATCACTTTATTATCACTCCTCCACACTGTGGGAAAAATGATTATATTTCAATCTGAATACATTTTACAATGTAAAACTTTAAAGAATGTAAAAAAATTAAGATTTTTTTAAAAGAAAATGTAAATATATGACTAAATTGCCTTATCCAGTGTCAAACTAATATAAAAGAGGGAAACTAAAGACAGACCCTCAGTGGTATGTGGTTCATATATCTTGGCAAGTTGCAGAGAAATGAGACCTTCAATATAAAACCATTAGTTTGACATCTTAATTATTAAAAAAAATAATACACTACTTTCAGTTCCACTTGTCTTTGTGGCCACTCAGTCTTTCTCTTGTCTAGCCTACCAGATTCTCTTATTTGAAACCATATACGGGCTTCCAAAAGGACAATAAACCTTAATTGTCATGATACACAAACCTGTATTGAAAAAAAATAAATCAGGTTAAATTTGCTACTTAGCCAAACATTTTTTATATACCGTAGTTTATATAAAAGTCATCTTCTTTTAAGGAAACCAAATAACTTGATAAATAATATATATCCATATATATTTTAAAATATAAATTTAGGACTGGTTAAGTTTAGATCCTTGAGGACACCTGTGTTTAAGTGGGGGTAAAATTTAAAAATGTAAATATTTAGACATATAGGTATACTTATACAATGAAACAAATTCACAATAAATTGATCTCTGTGTTCATCTTTGTGGTTTAAGAAATACTGAAGTAAAATTTTTGTAAACTCTGACAGTTATAATTTTGATTTCTATAATATATTTAATTAGAACTATTTTTTTTTAATTATACATGACAGTATAGAAATGATTATTTCATCCTTGGATAGCAGGGTAGATTAAAGACTTAAAAAATAAATAATCTGTTATAACAGCTAATTCAGTTGCAAAAAAACCCTAAATGCCACATATCAGTGCCACATAGCAAACATTTGATAATTATAAGAGCACATTTTTGGCACACATCTGCAGGGGGGAGCTAGATGGGGGGCCAGGGGTGGCCACCCTTAGCCAATCATTGGCCACCCCTACCATTTTTCCCCCCTATAATAAAGACAGTGGCAGCAGCAATACTCTCAATATTCAAAACATTTTAATTTTTCATACATTAACAATGACTTGACAACAAAAACACTGTGGTTAATAATGCACATCAATATACTAACATTAAAGATGATAAATACAGAATTCCTGCTCTTTTCAGAACTAGATTTTCTTATGGGGTAAAGAGAAAATGCAAGTCATCTAGGAGTCTTCAGTTAATCATAGATAAATAACTATTTTAAACCTAGTAAATAAACAATTTTTGTATATATTAGTACTTGTAAATATCAATTTTATGCATAATGATTATTGATAAAAGTAGGTAAGTAATGACAATGGAAAAGATGTTTGCCGCAGAAGTCAAACTTCAAATAACTTTATCCACTATAACTTATAACTAGGAAGGATGTTTAATATGTGCCTATTTGTTAGCAAAGGTTGGAGGAAAGTATATTTAGTCTTTATTTGGGAAATATGGATGTTGTGGTTGTTACTTACTTACTTAGTGTCCAAAACCTTGAGGACCTCTATACAGAAATTAAAAGGAAAGTCTAATAAAGGATTGTACATGTAATGTTCTTTTTTGTTTCTGCATGTTTTATTTATTTTTTCCTACTTGCTTTGATTCTGTTTTATTTTCCTATATTTCAATCATGTAAAGCACTTTGCATTGTCTTTGTACTGAATTCTGCAATACAAATACATTTGCCTTGCCTTAGTTCTCTATGGAATCACATATTCAGTTTTACTGCATTAGAGCTGAAGTAATAAAATATATCTGAAATTATATTAACAAAAATATATATATTTTTTCTATTGGTTCCCTTAATCATTCAATACTTGCTGCTCTACAGTCAGCTGTCCAGGATGCAAACTGTGAGTAATGGGAGAACTCTCTAAAATAATGCAAATATGATTATGTTTATCTTTGCAGATGTGAATGCAGATGTTTTCTAATTCAGTGAGTAAGCTCAGTGTAAGATCAGTGTAGATTGACCCTAAGGTTGATGTCTATCCGCTTTCGGCCACCCCTCAGAGTACATTGGTTATTGCATGGGCACCCTTATAAGAATTTTATTGCTACGCCTCTGCACATCTGCTGATCAGTAGGAGGTCCTTCTATCGCATGTCGACATGTGACAGGAGGTAACTGTAATCATAGATATCCATAATGACTGTAATCGACAATTTTCCGTTTGAAAAATGAGTCAAAGTCAGCTACGCGGCTCTAAAGTTGAACGTACACTAGTTTAAATATGATAGGAAAAAAAGACAGTAAACATGACTGGGTCGCGTGCGCTTTTTTTCTAGTAGACACACACCATGAGGAAACGCTGTTTTACCCTCGCTCCTATGTCATGGGCAATTCCTGAAAGGGGCGGAGTTTTTTTTATATCTGCATTAACTTTACTCAGCTTCTGTAAAGCGCGTCTCTCACAGCCACAGAATGCGCTTCATGCGGCTGGTGACAAGTAGCAATGAGGTAAACATTATCTTGTCTTGGTAAAACATACAGTGAATGTAGTTTCCTATTAACAACGCTACAGAATGAGGGGGAAGTGAACGCAGCTGGCAACACATCGGAGAATTTCAATGAATTTGCTGAATTAAAATTTTTTTGTTTTTATAGAATCCTGAGATCCAAATGTGATGGCCACATCTACGCCTTGGTGGCTCCTGGTGTTCGCCTTACAGCACTGTTGTTTTTCTAACCCAGGTAAGTTTATTAAATATATAAATGACACACGTGTTTTTCTTCGCTTTGAGCGGATTTCCTCCTTACTCAGAGCATTAAAACTTTTAAACTGTCTGCATGATTAGTATTGTCTAAATTTACTCATTTCCTGTTGTTTCTTAAAAGCTACATTTAGAATATGTTTGCAGTTGTCTGAAATTTTTAACTTTATTTATTTAACAAACCAATAGTTTACAAAGACCAAAAGTTTACAACATGGGTAGAGAAAAAAAAAATAGACAGAACATGGGGCTGAAAACAAGAACAGATTCAATTTAATTCAGTTCTTTTATATAGCGCCAATTCACAACACATGTCATCTCAAGGCACTTTACAGTTCTATCAGACCATACAGTCAAATTGATTCAAAGTTTTCTATCTAAGGAAAACCAGTTGATTGCATCGACTCATTGACTCAAATGCAATCCTTCACACCAAGGATACTTGTAGCGACAGTGGAGAGGAAAAACTCCCTGTTAACAGGAATAAACCTCCAGCAGAACCAGGCTCAGTGTGAGAGGTCATCTGCTGAGGCTGACTGGGGTTCAAGGAGACAGAAGCAGAGACACAAAAAGCAGCTCTAAAAAGCGGCCCGGTCCAGGAAAAGCCAGTTCCCATGTTAGAGAAGTAAAGAGAGCACATCAGGTCAGTCACAGTCAGAGAAACAGGACTACACTGGAAAACAGGCCGATCTGCAATATCTATAAGCAAAGGTGTTGATGGCAGAAGCACAGCTGATATTTCTCCCCAGGATGGCGTCTCAGCCAAACAGGAACAGACGAGGCAAAGCTACTATGAGAAAAAGCAGAGAGAGCAGAATGTTAGACATTAAACAGATTCTGCAGAGTGGGAGAATAGAGATAGAATGATGAAATAGGGGTCCCTTTGTCCTTCAGCAGTCTAAGCCTATAGCAGCATAACTATAGCGATAGCCCAGGATAACCTGAGCCACTCTTACTATAAGCTTTATCAAAAAAGAAAGTTTTAAGCCTACCCTTAAAAGTAGACAGGGTGTCTGCCTCATGGACTAAAACTGGTAGTTGGTTCCATAGGAGAGGAGCCTATTGACTAAAAGATCATAAACAATAAGGCCAATGAATAAATAGAGCAAGACTTAAAACAAAAGAAAAGTAGAAATACGGGCAGTTACTTTTTTTTTGGCAGAAACAGTGAATGGAAAACTCATGATCAGGATTAGGGGTCTGATTTATCAAGTCCTGAAACTATTTCATGTCACTTTTCCAAGCAAAAGTTGAGGTCTATCAAATACAAACTTTGTGTGGAAATGTGCCAGAGCTCAGCTGGCTCACAAAAATAAACCGACATTCATTCAGTGCTTTGCGTTGACCATTTATGGTTAAAGGTGGGTGTGTAGAGGGCTGAAAATGAGGCGTTGTCCCGTGTGTGCAATTGGAGGCACAGGTGCTACATTTGCTTGTTTTGTGTATGCATGGTTTTAATCAATCTAAAACATCTTTCGGTACACCATTTGTGGCTGTTGGATGTCAGCTTAAAAACCTCAAAACCCCTATATTTGTTTTTTTGCTACCTTATTGAAGAGTTACCACAGCTAGTCAGTTTATCTTTTTCACTGACTTGATACATTTTTGTTTATTTTTTATTTTTTTAAATACCGGATGCCTTTCTGATGCAACCAAGATTGTAACTCGAGTCCCTTGCATTAAAGGGGAACACCGTTTTTTTTTTTTTTTTACATTGGGCCCTTGATTTTACATTATTACATCATGTTCTACTCACCCATATTAGTTTTGTGTCATGTGGAGCTGTTCTGAAGATATTCGGTTTTGTTATATCCAAGTAACGTCTTCCTATGAGCAACGAGTTGAAGGCACAAACTAAACTGTTAATTTATTCTTTATGGTACGCCAGCATTCATAACATGTAGGCGAATCACTGTCCCCCAGAAATCCACGGTTATATTTTTGTATATTTATATATTTTAAAAACAAAGCAGGGCGTGTATGACATCATATATTTGGCTCCTACTTCCTGTTCCAAGCTCTTATACCCTCACTGGGTCAACTATAAGAAAACTATCCAGTAAGGCAGGCCGTTTTGACATTTATAAGAAATGCTGTCCTATCTTTTGTTCCACTTGTTGGTTTCTAAAATAAGATTCTTCCTGGTCAAAACTACATTAGGGAAGTGGTGGCCTAGTGGTTAGGGCATAGAGCTTGGAATCCTGAGGTTGGGAGTTCAAACCTACTCCCATAGATTGCCACTCTGGGTCTCAGAGCAAGACCCTTAACCCCTGATTGCTTCCCAGGCGCCCCAAGATGGCAGCCCACTGCTCCCCAAGGGGATGTGTTAAATGCAGAGGTACATTTCTCCAATGTGAGATAAATAAAGTTCAATTATTACTATTTTCATTCCTACTAGTCAGAACTGTACATAAAAATATCCTAAATTTCATTTTTCCCTGCAAAAATTTTACTTCCAACTTTCAGATAGCTAGAAATCTTTACAAATTTTAGGTGGCCCTTTTGACCTTTATTAGCTTAGCTGAATGTATATTTCAGATGTCTCAAATGCATTTCTTCCTAGTCAAAATGCACGTTTTAAATATCTACAATAAAAATGTTCCTATCTAAAATAAACATTTCAGATATCTTAAATGTAATTCTTACTACTAAAAATGACGTCACCTTTCCCATTCACTTGTATTGGGCATTTACCTCCAGATATCTACAATAACGTTCTTCATTAGAATTTCCAGATATCTAAATTTTAATTTCAAATCCTGCCCTGCTATAATCCAGGGTAGGAAAATAAACTCAAGACTGCTTTGCTAACTCAGCCTCACTCAGCAGACCTGAACAAAATGGGACTACAGTCTTCCAGAAAAAGAACTACAAAAAGACAAAGGTTACAGATATGTAGTGAACGACTGAAGGTCTCCATTATACAACCAAAAACAATGAAGGTGCTTATATCTGCTAGTATCACACAGAGTACATGTCACTAAATACTGTTTGTTAAACTCTGTGAGGTGATGTTGGAAGTGGTCGAGCTAACCCTAACTTTTGATTGAGAGAAATCCACTTTCGTCCTTCTTCCTTACTGCCTGCACTATTCTTACAACACTTATGGTGACCCCATTGATTTTTACATTTTTCCATCCCATTGTTATTTTTCAAATGTATTTATTCTTTCTGAAACCTTGGGCCAGTGTCCATGTAATGTTTTTGGTGACGATGTAGTAAAGTACAGTCCCAGCCTGCCCGTTTGCTGTGACTCAGAGGAGTTTATCATGCTGCCTGGGTGAAGGGGTGAGGTGGGGAGCAGTGTGGGCTGCTTATCATGGGTGTGGCGGAGAACTCAAATGAATACCCATAATTAATCAAGGCTTTATGAAGGGAAATAATAAGAGTGAGGAGTAATCCCAAGGTATAAATAAAGTAAGTCTAAGTTCAACAACCTTATTTTCTCTATTCAACTCTGAATTGTTTTTTTATTTTAAAGTAGAAGTGGTCTTGTAAGATGAACACAGTCATTCACACTGAAGCGGCCTTCTTCCTGTTAACTGTAGCTACTCTTTCTTCTGGTAATGTCTCATGTGCAGGTATTGAAGTGATTACTGCAAAAGCTGTGTCGGCTTATGAGAAATGGGTGAAGGTAACAGGCATGTGTTGAATGTAAGAAAAAAAAACGTGTGTTTGACTCACACATCCTTTGTATTTCTTGCGGTATCAAACAGCACACCTATCTTTTGTTGACTTTTCTTTTGATCTGTAGGGAACAAGTTTTTTTTTTTTCTTGCTTTTATTTCGAACAATCTTACCTACAAGATCAAATTTTCACACAACAGTAAAGAAGGCTAGGGGTCTCTTTCTTTTTCTTCCTCTTTGTAGTGAAAATGAGAAGTTGTTGGATTTGGATTTTACGTTATTTTTTTCTGACTCAATCACACTCCAGGAGCTTCACAAAGTGGTCCTTATACGGGTGAATTGTTACTAACATAGGTAGTTATTTACATTGTTTTTTATGCTTTTTTGGGGGGCGGCTTTATCTACCCAGTAATGCTTAATACTCCATGTCTGGGTTATATGGTTCAACAAATATGAACTAAAGGTTGTTTTCTGTATTCTTATTTGTCCACTGTTATGTAATCTATTCACTAAATTCTAAATACAGACAGGATGTTACTCAAAGCTCTATTTTCTAAAGAATAAATGGGCCCAAATAGGGATCAAAAACAAAACAAATGGTCATATGATGAGATACATTGACTTTAGAAATTAAAATGTCATTTTTGAACTATAATGAGGTTTAAAGCATTTTATGGTCTTGCATTTTTATTATTCTCAACATGACTCTGCTAAAGAAAAATATGAATTATATCATGGTTTTATGTATGTAGGTTTGGAAATAGTTTTTTTTTTTTTTTTTTTTTTTTATGTGACTTCTTCAGAGTCACATTAAAAGGTGTTACTAAGTCAGCCTTTTAACACCCGAAGAACATTTCCAGGATTAAAGGATAAATGTCCAAACAGGATCTAAAAAATCGAAGTCATGCATTTATCTTTAGTAGAATTGATTACTGCAACAGTGCATTCATAGGTTTAAAAATAAAAACAAGACAGGTGCAGCTGATCGAAATACGCTGCTGCCCGTGTTCTGACTAGAACTAAGAAAGTAGAGCACATCAGCCTGGTTCTGAAGTCCTTCCACTGGTTCCCTGTAGCTCAGACAATAGACTTTAAAATCCTTTTATTAGTCTATAAATCACTGAATAGATCAGCATCTCAATACCTATCAGATTTATTGTCAGTGTATCAACGTCACAGACCACTCAGGTCTTCCAGTTCAAGCCTACTTTGTACACCCAGAACTAGAACCAAACATGGAGAAGCAGCATTTAGTTCCTATGCTCCACTAATCTAGAACAAAAGACTGGAAAAGCGCTGAAAGCCTGAGTTCTTTAAAGTCAAAGGTTAAAACCCATTTGTTTAGAGCTGCCTTTGACTGTTGAAGATAAACTTATAATAACTGGATTATTATTGGTTTAAGTTTAAGTATTTGCTTTACTACCTTTTTTTTGTCATGCTTTTTTTTTATCTTTACTTGCTTTTATTCTGCGTTTATTTTTGTTCAATGTTATGTTTCATTCATTTAAAGACTTTGAAGTGTCTTTGTGCTGAGTTGCGCTTTACAAATAAACTTGCCTTGCCCTTTGGTCATGGAATGGAAGCCGAATGGGATAGAATTTGGAAAATTAGCTTGATCCAGTTGTACCATGCTGGAGTTAAAAATCAACTTTACGATCACAGTTAGTCCAGGTTTTATTTTAGTTCTAGAGCTAAAACTGCTTTAGAGCTCTAAAAGAGGAACCATGGAACCATGGAAGGAAAACATTGCATACATTTACAACTTTGATAACGGAATTTTTTTTTTCTGTCATGTTTTTTTTAACTTAAAAAATGTATGCATGCCCATGTGTATGGCAGAGAAAATCCATCCCTGTTGAGGATTTTTTCCTTTCTCTATGAAACCCCAGGTCCTCCTCCACCTCCATCTAATCTCCAGTGCCATAGACCATGTAGTGGGAGTCACTGCCTAGATATAAAATGCATTTGGAATCCAAAGCCACACCTTGATACCTCCACGACCTACAGCCTTCACTGGAAGAAAAATGCAGAGTAAGCACAACTTGGAAACCTCATTATCCCCCACAAAAACTAAGCATTATTAGGCCCTGTGGTTTTGCCATGCCCTGTCATGCCCTCTCTTGTTTTGTTTCCAGGGATGAGAAGGTGAACAGGAGTAGTTCAGATGGTCTGATCCGTCGTGCACAGTTTGAGAGCCATGCAGAACTCCTTGTTTGGGTCCAGGCAAAGAACCAGTTTGGTTCTGTTGAATCTGAGCCAGTTGTTATCCACACACAAAACATCAGTAAGCAGTAAAATCTCTTAATATCAGTTAAAATGGTCTCTGATTCTATTAGGAAATATTGAGCCTACTAAATCTGTCTTATCTGTGTCCGTCTTGCTCTTCCCTCATGTCACTAGTCAAGCCCTCTCCTCCTCAATTTCAATTCGGCTCTCGAGATCCATTAGAGATCTTCTGGAACAACAGCTGTGAGAACCTGCAGCAAAGTGTTGAAGACTGTGAAGTTGCATATAATACAGAGGAAGACAGAAACCAAATTCAGGTCTCTTTTGCTAATAATTGTTCACTTTCTTCTTTTTTTTATGAGTTAATAATAAAACTGTTTGCTCATTTTTCTCAGTATGAGGAGGAATTAACTAGCAGCTTTGCACACTTGGATCCCCAGCCCAACACCGTCTATGAATTTCAGGTTCGTTGTAAATGTGACTCAAGCCTCTTCAGTGACTGGAGTGAAACCTTCTCAATAAAAAGTGCAGAGTCTGGTGAGTATTTATTTATTTATTTATAGGTATTTGATAAGAAATGTAAATGTGCTTTATTGTCTTGTGCATGCCTGCTTGGATCAGAAGAATTTTCTTCTTGACGATGAAACTTAAACAGTTGTGAGGACCAATGAACTGTTATAATTAGATAATTGTTTTTGGGTTGGGCAGCAGAGTTATGTGTTTGAGAAGCAACGTTGGAAAAGTTCCCAGAACTTCTCTGCTTATTACATGTTCTCAACAGTCTGTTAATGCCTAATGTGGTCACCAGGGTTTCCATTAGTGTATGTGAGGTTGAGGTGAGGACGAACAGACATGCGTCCATATTTTTTTTCCCTCATCCTTTATATTGTGGAACTAGTCTTTTATAAACCCTGCTCTGTGAAGTTGTGTTGTAAATTTTAAGTGTTGTGTTTGTTCTGTTAAAGTGAAGATGTTTGATTGCACAAACTTATCAAATTCCTCTTTTCATTGAGATACATCCAGAGGTTAAGAGGTTTTCGAGTTCTCTTTTTTTTTTTTTTTTTGGTTGCATTGAATCAATGAGTGATGCAATCAACTGGTTTTCAATAGAGAGAGAAATTCTGAAGAATATGATTGTTTTACCTGTATACATAAATAGAAAAACACTTTTCTAATTGCAGCTTTTCTCTGTGAGTCTCCCAAGGTTCAACTGCATATTAATCTGTCAGGAAAAAACAACATTCATTCCACAATATTTTTTAAATGTTTTTACGTGATCTGGAAAGTTTTTTTTTCCTGAAAAATGTCTTTAGGTTATGCTGGGTTTTTAACCTTCCTGCCATCTTCATTCACTTTCCAGCCCCAGTTGGAGAAGTGGACGCATGGTGGGACTGTGGGCCGTCAAGCTGTTTTCTAAACTGGAAGGTAAGCTGATGATGAACTTAAAAGACCACTCTATAAATTTTTACTCAGCACCATCTACTTGTCTCTGTCTTGTCCAGAATCTCTCTAATTCTCAGGCACGAGGGTACATCCTAAGTTATGAAGTCACAGTTCTCTACAATAACGGCACCATACAGCTGATGAATGTGTCCACTGACGACCCAAGCAGTCTCTACATTTTTGATGGGATGAATTGGCGCCTCACTTCACCTCTGAAGGATGTGTCATCTGTTAATATATCAGCCTACAATGCTCTCGGTGCTACAAAAGCATCTCCGTTACCTATGCTAACACCAGGTATATGTTCCTTAGACGTCATTGTCGTTTTTGGGCAAGAAATAATTAATTTTAGCAGGGGATCTCTGAGGCAGCTCTGTGAATTAAAGTTAAAAAAGTGAAAAAACAAACCACTGGACTTTGTTTTCCTATTTTTAAGAGATTTCACTTCCCATCCAGGAAGCGTTTGAGTTCCAGGCTTATAGAGTAGCCCAAACAAAAGCCTTGTCATGGCTTAGAAAACATGCTAATTGAACCGAAAAAAAAACAGGTCCATCCCCCTTAGTGGGGAGTTGAGGTCGTTGTTGGCCTACAAAACCTGATACTGACCACGCCTCTGAAAAGGGAGTTGTTCTCACAGTTCTAGCCTGGAACTCAATGCTAATCTAGAAATGAATAATTGAGAAAGCTTTCTGGGTGGGAAGCAAAACATCTTCAACATGGAAAACAACGTCCAGTGTTTTTTTTTTTTTTTTTTGTTTACTTTTTTTTTTACTTTGTTGGAATGACTATGACCTGAATGACTGAGAATATTCACCAGCATCTGTGAATTAAAGCGTGAAAATACCTGTAGTCATCATATGGCTATAAAATCCCTAAATAAGTTCAGTTCTCTAACTTTGCTTGGCTGAATTTCTCCCTTTATTTTCTGACTGTTTATGCAACATAGAAGTTTGTCTTTATCAATCAGTTATTTTTTTAGGTCTAACAATAATATATTTTTTCTTCTGTTAAGATAAACAAGCAGATTTTCCAAACATTGACCTTGAAATGAACAGTGAGAACCTCACTGTGTCCTGGAACCCGCCCCCTAATTTCTCTGACCAGGTCAAACAGTATGTGGTGCAATATAAAGACTGTGGGTTGGGGGAATTTGACTGGATCAAAGTGAACAACCATCAGACAACAGGCTTTTTTAAAGGTTTGTCTCTTTTGTCTGTTTTGGTGAACTGTTGCAACTGTTGTTTGGTTCTTTAACAAAGTGAGTCTCTTTCTATAGGTGCATTTAAAAACTACACACCCTACCAAGTGTCGCTGTTTGTCGTGTCCAACTTGAATGAAGTCAGACATCTTGCTACTGCTAGAGGATATTCTTCTCAGAGAGGTTGGCATATTGATTTATCCTCGAGAAGCTCCTTGTTGGTCTATCTTTCTTATGTTAAAGAAGTGATGAACTCAATATCTGTCTCTTTCTCCCATCAGTTCCCTCGGTTGCACCTGTATTCGATCGCTCTGAAATCACTGGCACTGAGATGACTCTGTTCTGGAAGCCTGTTCCCAGCTGCAACCAGAGTGCGATGATCCTGTACTACCAAATTGGAGTGAGCACACAAAGAGGTAGAAAATAGTTCATTTAACTACAATGGATTTTATAAAAATGAAGGAAGAACAAGGTTAGGAAAAACAGAATTTGCCGCTGTGTATAATAAACCGATACGCATAGTGGATTAATACCACAGCATTGTGTGTGGCGGTGGAAATGGTTACCTTAATTTTCCGGCCATTTGGACTTAATGATGCAGGAGTTGAGTTATTTTAAACAAGAACATTTTAAAGAAAGTAAATGTATGTCACTGAAATATACTTCAAAGTAGGCTACGTGAAAAAACATTAAGAAATATATGGAGAAATGTGAATGTATGTGATAATATGATGTGTTGATCATTATTAGAGAATTGTTTATCATCTCACGTAGGAGGTAGGGTTAGAGTTAATAACTAGAGAAACAATATTTTTATTTCTGGTTTTACTCGCAGAAGTATTGCCAATTCTTCCATATCTGGGAGATGGAAGGGCTGGTTATACTCCCGTGTTTCACAGTGAGCTTGTCGCAGGTATGAAGCAGATATTTTTGATTTATGCCCAATATTGAAGCGTGGTCTGCTCTATGTTATTCCACGCCACAACGTCAGAGGGACAATCGTGAACTAGCTGTGGGTCTAGATACAGCTGAAGCGGTGAGGAAGTGGGGGCAGGTTTGTGCGACAACGGAGGGACATGAGGGTGAAAAATAGCGGGGATCCAGGTGGAAAAAGGGTCCCAGCGTTCTTGCGCACCTCACTCTTCTAGCTGGTCCACAATGGCGGTCATACAAACAAAACAGGCCGGTAAGGTACTAAACAGGAAATGCGCATAGAGTAAAGAGGATGTAGATTTCACCAATCAGATGCCTCCTGTCTGCAGTCACTTACAAATTTGGAGAGGTGCAGTGGAGTGTTTGTGGCAGGGTGGCAGCAAATTTGCATTCACTGCGACACACACAGAGACAACCTGGTTTCTAAGTATAAACCAGCCTTTAGGCTATTGATTTCATATGTATGTTAGAATTAAATGATAACTGATTTTTCTTTTTTTGTAATACTCTTCTACTTGTTGCACATTTTCTTTAAATCAACAAATAAACCACTGCGTCTGATAATTATCCTATTTTTCCTAGTGTACAACGTGAGTGTAACCCCAGATCATGAAGGCATGACTTACAAGCTGTCGGATCTTAGCCCAGGTGAAGAGTACCAGGTTTGGATAAGAGCTGTGAGCAAGGCTGGGCCCAGTCCCAAGGTCACCAGAACATTCAGGATTAATCCTCATGAAGGATATAGAATGATGTCAGGTATGATATGCATATAAATATCTTTAACTGTTACTATTACTGAGAATATATTTGTGAATGTAACTTTTCATTTTTCTTCTCAGTATATTTGGTTACCATTCTGGTGGTCTTGTTGGCGGTTATCATATGCCTCTGTGGTTGCTTACTAAGGTGAGAAAATGACTGCTACCTTCTTTGAAGACATTTTTTTGAGCGGCCCAATTATGTTTGTTTGTTTATTGTTCCTTTGCTGTGCAGAACGTTTCATATCCCTTCAATGTTTTTACATTATGTATGCTGATAAAAGTAAATAGATGTATTTTTTTTTTTAAGTATCCTAACCATAAGCAGTGCAAGGATTGAATGATGTGAAATGAGAGGTGTTTGTTTTTGTTTGGGTAAACTGCAATTCCAATATAAAAATGGGTAAACATTTCTTTAAATAAGTGAATTTACCCTTAATTTGAGTAGGTACATAGGATCTGTTAATGGAATTAATATTTTTACCCTTAAGATAAGATCATTAGATATTATGCGGTTGAAATTTTTTCTTAATTTTTTCTTAATTTAAATGGAAATTGTCTTATTCCACGAGTAATATGTGTCATTTACCTTTTCAACTCTAAAAAGCACTTATTCTAAGGAAATGTACTTGGATTTCCATTTTTTTGCAGTGTATTATTACAGCTTCCTTTTCTTGTTAAAAAAAAAATCAAATAAACACAGCATGGTGCTCCCAGACAGCATGTCTTAAAGCCCATAAAGCTCCGCCATTGGCCTCTTGGCTGCTCCCTCGCTCAGTCAGTTTAAGTGGGTGGCTGTGATTCAGGATTTTTCCTGTTGTTCTTTTCGAAGTTACAGATTGAGCAGAGCTCTGAGATGTTAAAAGCTTAGGATAAGGTTTTTCTAACTTCCACCTTCTTCCAACTTCTTGACCACTGTATCCCAAACCTGTGTGCTGGTTTCCTTGACCTTCTATGATTACGTTTGCTTATGTTCCCTAGGATTCGCATGAAGCCTTACAAATCGGTTGGATTATTAATTTTAGAGCTGAAACAATCAGATTTTTTGGGATTAATGGATTATTGAAATAATTGTCAACTAATTTTGTAATGATTGATCATTAACTTGAGTATAGAGACTCAAAATACACTGGTGCCACTGGGCCCTCTGACCACCATCAGTAGACAATGCAGGCGAAGTGTCTTGCCCAAGGACATGACACTGAAAGCTGGAGCTTGAACCGTCAATCCTTCAATTTCATGGCAAACTCCTATACCCCACGCCACTGTCGCCCTATTTATTTAATTAAATGGCTGATGTGTGGATCTTACTTGGCTGAGGTGAAGCCTCCATCACTATATTGCTGAGACGTTTGGTAGCCATGTATTTTACCTTTCTTCTTCCTCTTCATTATATTTATTAGTTTTTATTGCTCCATCACATCAAAACCCTATGAAATACAGACAGGTTTGTTTGTTTGTGAAAAGTTTCACAATGTATGAAGGCATTTGTGCTCATTATGGTTGAAGATAAATTAATCTACAGTTTTATCCTAGAGCCATTTTGGCAGTAAAAGCACGTAAAACTTACTTTAAATAAGCCTAGGGTGTATAATTATTTTGTCGTTCATTTTTATGTAAAGATAATTTTATTTAGGTTAGTAATTATCCTGTCTGTATTGTGTGAATGCGATGGGCTATGAAAAGACAGGACTTCCCTTTTTCTTGTATCTTGCAATAACTGACCATGAGGGTGCCTGAAGTGATTTATTGTTTCTTTCTCTTTTTACTTTTGTTTGTTTTTCCAACCAGTTTCTTCCGAGGAGTCAACAAAATGTGGCCTCTCCTACCTCAGTGCCTTAATGAGAAAGTGCCAGATCCCAGCAATAGCAAGATCTTCAGACAGATGAGGCTTAAGGTGAGCAGAAAATCTAATACCATCCATCCATCCATTTTCTTTACACGCTTGTCCCGAGTGGGGTAGAAAATCTAATACCAAATTGATCAATTTAAATTGCTTATTAGAGATGCTTTTTACTACTTATGTCCCATGAATCACTTTTATTTTGTTTGTTTTTTTACCTACATATGCAAAAATATCATAATTTTCTCTTTTCTTCTGTTTTTGTAGGTTAACGAGCCCTTGACTTGGATTTGCGTTCCTCTTCATGAACCTAGTCCGAAAATCTCTGTCTTGGAAGTTGTTGCAATAAAATCGAAGGTATTTGAGCCAGACGGGATAAGAAAAGAGAATGGTTTCTCTCAGATGGACTGCCAGGATGATCAGAAACAGGATCTTGGCACAGAGAACACAGACAGTACAGACAGCGGATTCGAGAGGAAGGAGTACAGTAAAATGGTTGACTCGGATGAAGAGAAGAATGATGGTTGGAGCTCATCAGAAGAAGAACAGTCTACCTCAGGTTATGAAAAGCACTTCATGCCCTCCGCTTTAGAAATAATGGTGGAGTAACTATGTCGGGACCACGGACATTCATTTTCAGTGTTTTTTTTTTAATTGACAGTATTTTCATATTATGAAATATAGTCAAAGGGACTAACCACAAAATGCTTCAGTTTTGTATTGTTTTTTGTGACCTTCAACATTTTAAGCTTTCTTGTAATCCTGTTTTTTTTTATATATACATATAAATCTAATTACACTTTGTTTAAAAAAATAAATCTCTTCTGATTTTTATACTTTATTCTATTTTAGTGTCCTCTTTTTTGTCATTCAATTTGATTAGTACGATTTTGAATTAGAGCACAATAGGAACATGTTTTGAACCTTAATTTTATCAACATTAAGAGACTTATTAAGAGATTTAATTCATGTCAGTCTGGCTGATGAAATGAACAAACATCTCTAATATTCTGAGACAACAAAGTTAAGCTGCTTTGTTTGATATGCAAGTTAATCCAACTTTTAAACATGGGGGAAAGAAGAGTGAGGGATCCTGAAGGATCAAAAATCCACTAATATCATGATGTTGCTCCTCAGATACACAGGGATTATGTCCACATACTACACAGCCATTGATTTCAGATAGTACAGACCTGTGACCTACAATAAAACCTCACCCAATGGGAATGTATATCAGCAAGGTGCTGTTTTAAAACCTGATTAAAACACAAAAAAAATGTTTTTAATTTTACTGCAGCCATTTTTCTGCACTAAAGTGATTTAAAATAAAACTCAGTGGTTTATTGTTTCTTTAAAATATCCTAGATGTTACAGCTGTGGTGTTTAAAACATGGGACTTACTGAGTGTTTTTCTTATGAATTCCTGTGGCTCCATAAGCTGCATCTTATGAGAACTTAAAACAGGTGATAAAAGGACTCGAGCGGTATTTCTCACCCATTTCAAAGAAGAAGTGGGTAACTCCATTTGGATCAACAGAGTTTAGGTTGCGTTATCTTGATAGCGCTCACTACCAGGCATATTTGCCTTTATTTAACTAATAAAATCGAGTTGATAAATCACTTGTTCCTAAATGCCAACAGGTTTGAGCATCATGGCACTCGAGCAGTAATTTTTATTACTATTATTGGTGCTTTTATTGGGTTTGATAACAGTACTCGTTTCTTACTTAAAATAATTTAGGTTTTCACAATTTATTAGGTCAGAGATGTTTTAATATTTTCCCTCTTTATTAAATTGGGAATAAAATATTTTTTTGTTCAATTTCATTTTACACTCTCTTTATCCACCTACTCTGTTTTAGAATCGTGTAAAATAAACGTTATCTATCAATCTATAAAGGGTTAACAAATCTATTTTAGAGATTTTGCGATTTTAGCAAACCACACATGGCCGCCTAGAGACAGGCAACAGTGCCCCTGTGCTGAAGATGTAATACCAAATTAATTATAGGTTATGTTGCAGAAACCATAAATGATTGGTCCCTTGGGTCACTTTGTATTGTTTTCTTGTACAGTTTCAATGATGATTTCAAAATCAAGGTGTTAATCACAGTTTTTACCTGCTATATCTGGTTTCTCCTTGGCTGTAACTGGCTCATTGGTTCTGCATCATACTTACTATTTAAAGATTAGTTTTTTGTTTCACTCTTTTGTTATGTGCCCCATTTGAAAGCATTGACCCCACCCTGCGCCCCTTGGTAAATTTGGTCTGGAACTGCCACTGAAACCACAGTGAAAGCCTTTATTCACAAATATAAATAAAACCTTGGGTTTAACAGTAGTGGTTCAGACAAGTTAATAATTAAGCAATACTAAAAGATGGTCTGAAATGTAACCAATGACAGAGTTTTGAGGCCTAAACTGCTGTGTGGAAACGAAAACAATAAGCCATTTTACTTTTTTGCCAAAATAATAATGATGTTGAAATCTTTTGGAGGCATTCTGTGAACTGGATTTTTCACTTACTCTGTCTGCTGTCCTTCATTTATATCAAAATGTGGTTTTGGATTTTTTAATAGGCCAACATTTCAAAAATCAGACGAAAGCTGCAAGAGCTAAAATTCTTTTTCATGTTTTTCAACTTGACACAACACAGTCTCCCTTAAACGTGCTGAACTAATCAAGATGTATCCCCCCAACTTTTTGTACAAGGAATATAAATATAAAAACTTTTGTAAATATGTTATTATTCATTAATCACACAAATCTTTAAATATAACCTAATATACATTTATCAGGTGATTGATAAAATGTATGTTATTGTAAATATGAAAAGGAATCCAAATAGATTAATTAAAAACGAGAAAACACATCAGTCATATGAGTTTTAACAAACGCTTCTAACATAATCTCGCGTGACTACAGTTAGCTAAAATCCTGCGCTTAACGGAAGCCGTTGCAGGTCAATTTAAGTCGGCGTGCTCATTTGAACCAGTGGAACTGAAACGAAGCAGAAGACGAACGGCCCAGCACTGGTTATATCTCGTTCTAACCGATATTGTAGGTACAGTTTCGTAGTGTGTTACTTCATACGAAGTATGTTATTACGTTGTTCACATTGCGTTTTCGGTTAGACGTTAATAAATCAAACGAGTAAAAGATAATGTCGACGGTAGAGCGGCTAGTACGATTAGCATTAGCAGCTTAGCGGCTAATGGTAGCCGGGAAAACGTGTTCATAGGGGCTGTAATTACCGCTGGATTAATTTTATTAGTTGCTTATGTTTAATGTGTACTTGGGTGTTTTCGTTTTCAGAATATCAACGTATCTGATCCGTTTACGTAAAAGTCTGGAGTTTCAAGTTCGATCATAGGGCGCATTGTGAGCACTCAGCCGGGAGAACTGCCTCTCCAAGTAGTAGGCCCGAGGAAGAAGAACAACTTTTGCAGCATCAGGTTTGCTGTACAAAATAATTAATTAGAATTTGTTAGAAATGAAACCTCAGTATATTGATCCAGATAAAAACAAAGTAATTGTGTCTTTGATCGGGATCATTTTTGTACAGTATAACATCCCCTCGCAGATTTCGTTTGAACTTTTTCCTCACACGCGACCCCTGCGGCTACCCGCGTGTCTTTTGGCCCACCCACTCAACACAAACCACTGCGTTGAAATCGGTACTAAAATGTTGCGCCGAGCTGCGTGAACTGGTGCACCGTGTGGCGTGGGGGTGGGGATGAGATTAACATGAGGTGGTTAAGCCGGGTCACGGAGATTTTAGTTGGCCGACTGGTCTAATAGTTTTGTTTTTGTGCCGCAAACACGTTATATTTAATATCCACGTGCTAGCAGTCTGGATTTTGTATTACTTGAACCAACGCAACGTGGGCGCTTATTCATTTTTGGCTTTGTGCTAATCTAGCTGCACATGTGGACTGGAGATGATGCATTAAAAAAAACCTCTGACCTTCTGTGATGGTGTTTGTATTCATACTGTCTGATCCAGAGACCACATGTTTTCCTCCATTTTTTTTTTGTCCCAGTTAATTTGCATGCTAACAAACAATGTAAATTATTTGTGTGTTAACAGGATGGATTGGCAGCCAGATGAGCAAGGACTCCAGCAGGTCCTCCAGCTACTCAAAGACTCCCAGTCGCCCAACACAGTGACACAAAGAGCTGTCCAACAAGTATCCTGCTGCTGTGTTTTTAGTAACAGGCATAGCACTGGTTACAGTTTGGTGACCAGATTCTAATACTGATTTTACTTAAAGCCAAATGACAGCTTAACTTTCCAATTTAAACATTCTGATATCAACTTTTAGCGTTACTAAAATCACTTTCACACATGTAATCCTCTTATAGTGTAGGTTCTTTCCCTAAGATTAGAATTCAACTTTATTGTCATTAAGTTTTCCCAAGTACAAAGCAATGAAATTTCATCTCTTGCATTTAACCCATTAAACCCATCCTTTTGGGAGCAGTGTGGGAATGGGGCTTCACTCGGAACCTCTGGGATCCAAGCGCAAGGCCCTAACCACTAGTCCACCACTCCCAAATAACTTTGAGATTCTCAAGAATCTAGTGAAATGGACGTATAATTTTATCAGGAGTCTTGAATATCTCATGTTGCATGTAGTCAGAACCCTGTAAGTACTGTTTTGGGAAATTAAGCTCACACACACAACACACAAATGTTTCATGTTGTTCAGCTACAGTCTAATTTTTTTGTTAGTTTTTTTTTGTGTGAACAAAATGGTCCTTAACTGCTTTACTAGAAACTTGAGCAACTCAACCAGTTTCCTGATTTCAACAATTATCTCATCTTTGTCCTCACAAGACTCAAAACCGAAGGTAAGTCTCTTTTTATATTCAGACTTTTCATTTAAATTTGACAGTTAGGATTGACACTCTGGAATAAAAGTGCCTTAGTCATGTTTTATTTGTCATGCTTTATTTTTCAATAAAGTCAATGTTTTTTTCTTGCTTCGTGAACCATGTTTCGGCACATTCTTCTGCAAGTGGGAATGTAAACACTTCTGAAGTACGTTGACGCAGAAGTTATTCAATGTTCACTCCTACGCCTCAGCTGCAGGCTTTTAGCTTGGGTTTTTGTCTTATTATGAGACATAAATCAGCTGAATCTAATTGAACGTATAAAAAGAAAAAGAACAAGTCGGTGCCAAATATTGGACCTGTCTTTCCCCCCCAATCATTTGTATGTGTGGAAGGGTTTAGTTCTACATGTTTTCTGTAAAATAACAGTGATTTCTGTATTGCACATAATTCATTTGCGTGTTTGCTGTTCTGTATAACATTTACAAAATTCTAACTTTTTTTTCTTCTTTCTTTATTGTCCCAGATGAGCCGACTCGCTCCTTAAGTGGTTTGATACTGAAGAACAATGTTAAGGCTCACTATCAGAACTTCCCTTCGGGAGTTTCCGATTTCATCAAGCGGGAATGCCTCAACAGCATTGGTGATCCGTCGCCACTTATTCGGGCCACCATTGGTATGTTTTGTGTCGGTGACAATAGAAATCAACTGATTTTTTTTTAAATGCAGAAACTGGTTATTATTAAATAAGTCTAACCGATACCCAATATGTACAGGGCTTGTGTAGGTATACGCACATGTTTTAAGACTATATTGATTTTAAAATTAAAACTCCTCTAAACACTTAATTAGGCTAATTCCTGGCTACATATTAGCCATGTTACTGTCTGGATATGATGCATCTAAAACATCTGATTAATCATGAAGGTGTTTGTATTCATACTGTCTGATCCAGAGCCACCGTAATGAATGTGTTTGTATATTGTGTTGAATTTTTAAATCATTTAACCTCCGTCGTCTTTGCTCTCCCAGGTATCCTCATCACTACAATCGCCTCCAAAGGAGAGCTCCAGTCATGGCCGGAGCTGCTGCCACAGCTCTGCAACTTGCTCGACTCGGAGGACTATAACACTTGTGAGGTCAGCACCTATGACTTTGTCGCTACAGTCAAAACATACAATGTACATACAATGTACATACAACGTTCCGAAGCCTTTTAATTTTTAAGTGTTGCATTGATAAAATTGATCAGATTGTATCTTGGCAAAAGTAGGAGTCAAGTGATTCTGTTAACATTTATTACAGCTCTACCATGATTATGTGCCCTAATTACTTACCATTGGTGAAACAACCGATAGATAATTAAAAGACAGTTTGAAAGCCAAAGTGTGTGCAGTGATCCCTTTGCTCCACATTGATCATCTGATGCCGTTTCGTTCTCTCCTCTGTGTCTCCCGTCTATGTTTGCGTTTGATTTGACAGCCTTTCTGTGTATGTCCGTGTCTCAGGGCTCGTTCGGTGCGCTGCAGAAGATCTGCGAGGACTCGTCGGAGC
This sequence comes from Cyprinodon variegatus, assembly GCF_000732505.1. NCBI lineage: Eukaryota > Metazoa > Chordata > Actinopteri > Cyprinodontiformes > Cyprinodontidae > Cyprinodon > Cyprinodon variegatus. The sequence continues at coordinate 321,684 of NW_015150780.1, forward strand.
TGCTGGACAGCGACGCTCTGAACAGGCCCCTCAACGTTATGATACCTAAATTTCTTCAGTTCTTCAAGCATTGCAGTCCAAAGATTAGGTACAGCAGGGAGGAGGAAATGCTAAACATGTGTCATGACGTTTCAGATGAGTTTTCCTGCTCCTGAAGCAATGTTTGCGGGGCAACAGGAGTAGATTGGTCATATGTGTGCATTTACCGGCATTTTGGTTTTCCTTTACATTTAGCTGAAACGAGAGCAATCTTTCCTCTTTAACTCTAAAAGCTGTATTTTTAATTCCTTTTTTGCAGGTCCCATGCCATAGCCTGTGTGAACCAGTTCATCATTGGAAGAGCCCAGGCCCTCATGGAAAACATTGACACCTTCATAGAGGTTAGCTGTGTGATATTTTTTATTTTTTTCAAAGCTTTATCGATTATATGAACAAAATTGTCCTTACATTATTATTATTATTTTTTTTTTTTAAGAGTCTGTTTGTGCTGGCAGCAGACGAAGACTCTGAGGTCCGTAAAAACATCTGCAGAGCCCTGGTCATGTTGCTGGAGGTCCGCATTGACCGTCTAATCCCCCAAATGCACAGCATTATACAGGTAGGTTCAGAACGGCGGTTGGTTGTGGTGTGTTTTTTTGCCTTTGACTCATGATATTACATCTATCTCTATTATCCTTTAAAGTATATGCTGCAGCGAACTCAGGATCCCGATGAGAATGTGGCTCTGGAAGCCTGTGAGTTCTGGTTGACCTTAGCGGAGCAGCCCATTTGTAAGGAGGCGCTGTCCGGACACCTGGTGCAGTGAGTAGCCTGTGCTCCTAATATGTAGTCACTGTTAACAGATGTATAAGCTAGATTTGAGTTTAATGTTAAACTTTCTTTATTTTTTATCTTTATTCTTACAACCACAGATCTCATTTGTTTTTAATTTGGATTATTTTATTTTTGTGATTGTAAATGTGTAGAACATAACTTTAAAAGGTAGAATGATGTTGAATACGAGCACTTGTATGTCTGTTTCCTGTGGAAAAGTGTAATAAAAAGCAATTGTTGACAGATGAGTCAGGAAATAAGTCCCTTTAGATTATTTATGTAAATGATTTACTTCATCTCCTCCATCAGCTAATTGGAAATGGCCTGTTAAATCTCACCTGCATGATGCCCCTATATCCACCCATAAGAACCATGATCTTTAAGGGGTAACGTGAAATTGGGGAACGATTGAGCAAACACAACAGTCGCTGCTCTCATTGGTGTCTTAGATTTAACAGTGTAGCTTAGTGGAGCCACAGATGGCAAGTTTATAACCCCACACAAGTAGAAAACATGAATTTTTCCAGCGGCTCAGACAAAAAAAAAAGGTTGTCTGTAGATGTTTGTTTGCAAACACTCGCCAGTAGGAGTTATCGTTCCTCCAGTGTGTTCGTCCCAAAAATTTCTAGCCGCAAAAGTCAGGAAGCCCAGAGGAATGCGGACGATAAAAGGGCCTAATTTGACCTCTTGGACTCAGCAAGCGAAAACAGGCTTTAGGGTTCATTCACACAGAGTCAAATAAGATATTTGTTCAGAAAAATCTTTAAGTGTAAAGATTAAGCCGATAAACCTGTAATGGGTATTGTGATACTTATGTTGTGCCAGTAGAAGTGCTAACATCTACACAAAGCTAAAGAAACTAGAACAAGGAAGGTAGAATGATGTAAATGATGAACAAAAAAAATATATGTGGATCAATGATGGAGCAACAAGTAGTGTTGAATAATAAACAGCTTCTAACACTGATCTACAACTATGCAGTTAGTTGATGAATTGTTTGTATGTGTAAATGTGTGTTGGGGTGGTTAGGGCCGCAGAGCACATTGAACCATTTTCCTGAGTTTAGCTCAGACCCAAATCCAGATGGGAGGATCTCTGGTAAAGCTCTTTGAAAACTTGCTCTTATTATCGCAAGTGTAACTTTGTCAATATTTGTCTATTACATAAAGCCCAATGAAATGGATGTGGTTTTAAAGTGTGAAAACATAAAACGCGTCTTTCTCATTCTGATACCAAGTTCTTCTGTCACTACAGGCTGATTCCTGTTTTAGTAAACGGCATGAAGTACTCTGAAATCGACATCATACTGTTGAAGGTAAGAACAGTGGTCTGTTAAAACATTTGATCAGAGTAATACTGAGGGTCTACATTAAACCCACAGATTCAAAGTGTCTGAGTGAGCTGTACAGAGCTTATCAACCAGTGGGGTGCTGAGGCTTTTCTTCCTGATGTTTCAGGGTGATGTGGAAGAAGACGAGGCGGTGCCCGACAGCGAGCAGGACATCAAGCCCCGCTTCCACAAGTCACGCACGGTCACCCTGCAACATGAAGGAGGGGAGGGAGAGGAGGATGAAGACATTGAAGATGATGATGAGGACGATGATGATGATGCACTTACAGACTGGAACCTGCGTGAGTGATGAGGAATTTTGATGAAAGGAGATTTACATGTGAAGCTAATAGTTTTAGTAGATGTTTATTTTTTGGCCAATATTTGCGGCATATGCTTTTTTCTATTCAGGTGAGGATGATGGACAAATCCTAAAAAAATAGAAGAGCTTGAAAGCTCTAATGAATCAGCTTTCATTGACTGATGCATTAAAAAAATGCAAATATCTGCAGGCTGAGGTGTTTTCAACTGCTAACTGAAACCTCACTAGTTAATCAATCATTGTCACTTATTTATAGGCAAGTGTTCGGCTGCAGCACTCGACGTTCTGGCTAACGTGTTCCGCGATGAGCTGCTCCCTCACCTCCTGCCGCTGCTCAAAGGGTTGCTCTTCCATCCGGACTGGGTCGTGAAGGAGTCTGGTATTTTGGTGCTTGGAGCCATAGCTGAAGGTGAGTTGATGACCTTTTAAATCAGGGTTGAGATTTTTATTCAGTATAAACTAAATTGCTTTATGGCTATACACCTAATTCTACCACTAAAGCAATAAAATGCTGGAATTTGCATGAAATCGACCCATTTAAGCAAATGATCATTCAAGCTTTGCTATTAGCTATAGACATATGCATGTAGGGGTATTTGACTCTAGAAACATCTTATGAAAACATCTCCTTTGTCTTTTTTTATCGCAGCCACTGTCGTTGGTTTTGGTCCGTTGCTGAATAAATGGTAACCTTGTTATTTGTATTCCTATTCAGGTTGCATGCAGGGCATGGTGCCCTACCTGCCAGAGCTCATCCCACACCTCATCCAGAGTCTGAGTGACAAGAAGGCCCTGGTGCGCTCCATCGCTTGCTGGACTTTGAGTCGCTACGCGCATTGGGTGGTGTCCCAGCCCCCTGACTCCTACCTCAAACCGCTGATGACGGAGCTTCTGAAACGCATCTTGGACAGCAACAAGAGAGTCCAGGAGGCTGCCTGCAGGTGAGCAGCTTCCCTCTTCTCCACTTCTGCTGATGTGGACATGATGAAACACCCAGCTCATTGATAAAACAATGATACACGTTGTTCCCATATTGTTTGTTCTGATCCACATGCTGCATACTTCCAGAAACCTCATGAATTTGATCTAGGATGAGGAACATTAAGGATTTCTGCCTTGTGTTTTAGCTCCTTTGCCACCCTGGAGGAGGAAGCATGCACAGAACTGGTTCCTTACCTGAGCTTCATCCTGGACACTCTGGTTTTTGCCTTTGGGAAGTACCAGCACAAGAATCTCCTCATCCTCTATGATGCCATTGGGACTCTTGCGGATTCAGTGGGTCACCATCTCAACCAAGCTGTGAGTGTCTTCGTAAAGTAACAAGCCAGTCTTTCCTTTCCTTTGACCTAAAGTCAAAGTTTGGATCTTATCTGAGAAATTCAGATCACATTTAAAGGCTACAGCCCATAAAGGGGAAAGGGTTTGCACATTCACTGAAGGATTTTGATAATTTTTTGCTTTTTTTTTCTGCTTTTTACCCATTTAAGTATCAAATTAAATTAAAGTTGTTTAAGGAAAAAAAGAGTCTGATTTTTCACTTGTTTAATTCCCTAATATGTCTTTAAATCTAATCTTGGTTCTGTTTTCCAGGAGTACATTCAGAAGCTGATGCCTCCTTTAATAGCCAAGTGGAATCTGCTGAAAGATGAAGACAAGGATCTCTTTCCACTTTTAGAGGCAAGTATCTTTTTATTCATTCTTATTTGGAGATGATTAATCTAAATAAAACCATGTTAATTTCATAAGCTGTGGCGTTTAGATAAAAGCCTAACATTTGCGCTGTGATTTCTATTTCAGTGTCTGTCGTCTGTGGCCACAGCCCTGCAGAGTGGCTTTCTGCCGTACTGCGAGCCGGTTTATCAGCGCTGTGTCACTTTAGTTCAGAAGACGCTTGCTCAGGCTATGGTAGGAACAAGAACATAATCAACAAGCAGTATTTCTTTTTCTCATAAACTTGGTTTTGTAAAACCATAAAGCTTCCACCCTCTGCTGTCTCTCCAGATGTACAACCAGCAGCCAGACCAGTATGAGGCTCCAGACAAGGACTTCATGATCGTGGCTTTGGACCTGCTGAGTGGGCTTGCAGAGGGGCTCGGTGGCCATGTGGAGCAACTAGTGGCTCGCTCCAACATAATGACCCTGCTTTTTCAATGCATGCAGGTGTGACCTTTTACATGAATAGTTTGAATATTTTGTAGGAGAATTTCTATAGGTCTACAATGTTTAGTTTTAACCTGATTAACCTTCATTGTTTTTTTTTTTTTTGGCCTCAGGACACAATGCCTGAAGTGAGACAAAGCTCCTTTGCACTGCTGGGCGATCTGACCAAGGCCTGCTTTCTTCATGTGAAACCCTGCATTGGTGAGTCGCTTTAATCCCTAGAAATGGACGCGTTTCTGCTGCTCTCCTGTGTTGTCCAACATTGAGTATTTATTGATTTTATTTTTGTCTCCTTCCAGCTGAGTTTATGCCCATCCTGGGGCTAAACCTGAACCCAGAGTTTATCTCTGTGTGTAACAATGCCACCTGGGCCATCGGGGAGATCTCTATGCAGATGGGTAAGACTATTGCTCTTCCAAGTTTGATGCAGGTACATAGTTTTATCAAAGAAGTGACCAGAATCTGGACATGATGAAACACCCAGCTCATTGAACCACAATGATACTTTTTGTTCCCAAAACATTTTCTGATCCAGATCCTGAATTCTTCATATCTTCAGTCGTGTGTCATGGCCATATTGATCTAGGCCATGTTGACTACTGGCTTGTTTAGACTTAGAGATTTTATTTGTTATTTTGTACACACAAGTGTAAACAAAAAGAAATTTGGTTAAGAACAGCACTCTAGACTTAAATTTTTTTCAAAGTGAAGTGTCAACTTTGTGATGAACATTAATGTAAACATGATTGTATAGTTACAATCTCTCCTTTAACCTAAATATAAATTAATTTCTACTTGATTATAATGTGAGTTAATGCAGACATGGTTTAAAGCAGCACTATGTAACCTTTTCACCTTAATAAACCCTATTGAAGCCTCGGACTTCAGCAGCTCTTATGGCTCTGATCTGAGTCGTTATGGTAAACTGCTTTACAGCATCCCCATTTGAAGTTGTTGGCTTCAGTAGCCACATGGCTTTTTTTTAACCAAAAAAGGCTGCTTTAAACGATCCAAAATACAACCTAGACGTTTGGTCGTGATCTGTGTCTTCCAGATCCTGAAGAGTGTTGATCTTTAAGGTGCTGTTTAGCTCACAGAAAGCTGCTTACTACACTGTTATTTTAAAAAAGGTCATGCAGGGGGAGCACCACTCAAAAAAAATTGTGCTGCTTTAAACATTGTCTTAATGACATTGCATTGACAACACAAAGTATTTCCTCAGCTGTATTACATTTATGATTTCTGCTCTATGGTCTGCTGATCTTAATTTTTTTTTTATTATTTAATCATTAAAGAGTTTAGATGACAGTTTTCTTTGAAATGTTTCCTTAAAGCTTTCACACTTTTGCATCTTTTAAATGTTTTATACATTAACCAATCTAACTCGTTATCCATGTTTTAGTCTTGGATAATAAGTGGCTTAGATGTTTTCTAACTTTTAGTTTGTTTTGTTTAAGAGGTTTTCCTTTCTGATCTAAAGTTCTTTGTCTCACCCTGTTCTGTGTAGGTGCAGAGATGCAGCCTTACGTTAGTATGGTGCTGCCTCACCTGGTGGAGATCATTAACAGACCCAACACCCCAAAGACTCTGCTGGAAAACACAGGTAAACAGAGATTTGATCATAGATGCACACATGCTGTGTTGGAGAAACACCCAGAGGAGAGATGACCTGAATAACCTGTTTCCTTATGTGTAGCCATTACAATCGGCCGACTCGGCTTCGTCTGCCCTCAGGAAGTGGCACCACAGCTGCAGCATTTCATCAGACCATGGTGGGTCTTTCATGAAAGTTTTCCGTTATTTTACCATTGCAATGCTTATAAGGTTTGTGTCTAATTACAGGTGCACGTCTTTGAGGAATATTAGAGATAACGAGGAGAAGGACTCTGCTTTTCGGGGAATCTGTGTTATGATTGGTGTCAATCCTGCAGGTGTGGTGCAGGTGAGCTCCTTAATTCTGTTAGACAAGTGGCAGGTTCAAACTAATATTGTGGATCTACCTTAATGTGCTGAAGTAATGAATGAAATCTCTGCAGGACTTTATTTTCTTCTGTGATGCTGTGGCCTCATGGGTCAACCCAAAGGATGACCTGCGAGATATGTTTTATAAGGTAAGGTTTCGATCATCATGGCCTTGTGAGCGGGGTTTCCTGTTAGTCGTAGCTTACCACACTGTGATGATCACTCATCAGACATTCGAAAACTGATAACGAAGTGGGGATGATTGTGATTCTGAGAAGTGTCGTGAAATATGCTATTGTTTCCAGCCAGCTAGTTGCACTAAAAACTGGTTCTGATAGACTATTAAACCTCAGGCTTTTGATGCATTTTTAAGTTTGAAAGCTTAAATATATTTTGTTTTCTCTCCTAAGATCCTGCATGGCTTCAAGGACCAGGTGGGAGAGGAGAACTGGCAGCAGTTCTCAGAGCAGTTCCCCCCTCTGTTAAAGGAGCGACTATCAACCTGCTATGGTGTCTAATCCAACCCTTGCTCCACTGACCTGTCAAGTAAGTCCTGGTTAAAAGAACCTACAAGACGACAGTTTCTGGATGTGATGACACACCCAGCTCATTGAGAACTAATGATACATTTTGTTCCCAAACACATTTGTCTGATCCAGAATCCCAACTTTTTCACCAATACGGGTGTTTTCTCTGACAACATAGATTTTGACTGTTTTCTTACTTTCTTACAGGTTCATGAAGGGGGAGGGTAACAGGGGAACTCACTGCACTGCCCAAATCATGGGGAGAAATTCGAGCCGGAGGGATGTGACTGGCCCCCGATTCTCCAGTCTGCGGACGGCCTCCTTTTCCCCTGCGCCCAGTTTGTCTCTGAGGGAGGGTGGGATGAGGGCGGTAGTTAAGGGGGGGTTAATACAGGGATATTTACGTATACCTCTCTAATAAATGCCTCACTGCTAGAAACTCAAAAGTGACTTTTGCCAACTAAAATCCAGGGATCTTAGGTAGGCGGGGGTGGGGCAGAGTTTAGACCTCCGTCTCCACGATTGGGTTGTTCATACAAGTTAGTGAAGTCTGGATGGGGAGGGGTTGGGCTGATGGGTACAAAATAATAATTATCCAAACCAGCAAAATACAAAGCATGTAGAAAGCTCACATGTAGCTGTTTTAAACAGTAAAAGGATCCTTTTACCTCGCACCTTTTTCCCGGCACACGCAAGTCTTTGTTCATATGTACGTTTAGTCGGAATTCTTAATTTCCTTACAAACCGTAGGACTTTTATTTCTTTCCCGTCAACAAAAGCCGTAAAGGTTTAAGCCATCCCAGGTCCATGAAACTATACTGCATATAATCTAGGCTTAAGTTGCATGTTTATGTGAATGTCTTTATTTATAGCATTAATCATCAGTTTTCAGTCTAATGCTTGGTTCAAGTTTCCCCTGCAATCATTCCCATCCCTCCCACCCCCCATTAGGTTTAACTAAGGTTGTTTGTGTTCAGACAGACTATAGATAAGTTGAAGAATAAACTACTGTTTGATGGTTAATGCAGCAACTTAATAAAACTGTAAGCAGATCAAGAATTAACTTTGCTGCTGTGGCTTCGTTGTCGTGATATTTAGGAAATGTCACCAAGGATGAATTCTTACTGGTATAGATGCACTTTTTCTCCTGAGAAAATAGAATTTCTAATGGAAGACGTACGGTAATAATATACTGAATTTGTTAAGCCTGTTTTGGATAAGGGATATTTTTAGGACTGCTGTAAGCAAAAAGATAACGAAAATTTAACACTCAAGAGGGGCTATAGGTTTATAATGCAACAACGAAAAGGGGATGAATAGGATTTTAGGAAGAAGGCAGTACTCATCAGAAAACGTTTCCTTGTCCGAGTTGAAGGGGGTAGAAATGCACCAATCAGGTTTCATTGCCATTATTTTTATAAAGCTTTGAGCAGCGGCAATTTTGGTGGATTTTGGTTTATAAAATATTTGTATTTCACAGATACAAGTGTTTTGTATTTGGATAGTCATGCCATATATGTGCAATTATCAACAGTCGCTGTACAATATAGATTTCCTGTTAAACCAGAATATCATATAGAAGCGTTAAGCTTAACTAAAGCAACAGTCTGCTTTTGTATTTCCTAAAGAAATATAGATCCTTAAGGCGTTGATGGGAGCTGTTGTGCTTCTATTTGTACCGTTTCTAACTCTGGTCACTAAGATATGAAGTTTTCATGGAAACCTCCCATGGGGTTATAATGTGCTGGTTTATATCCCCCCTCCATTAAAGGAAAAGAGAATAAAATGTTTTATCTTTGAATATTAATCCAGTTTGGTTCTTTGTGGTTCTTTAATGAGTAATTATCCACACTGCAATGGCAGATTTCTCTCTGCTGCATTTGCTTAAATAGCTTTTTTTTCTTTTTTTTTTTTTTTTTTTGTTCTGCTCTGGTTTATTTGATACACTTTACAGAAGAGTAGTCTAGGAAGCAAAAATAATACATCTTGATACTGATTTGTAAACATTTACAAATCCACTGTTGGAGGTTTTAGCCCTGGAAGGATCTGAAAGAAATGAAATCAGAGGAAGCTCTCATTCTAATTCCCTTATTAATCTCTTACTGTTAAAAGCATCTTGCAAGAAGGGTGTTGCAAATGTTCACTGACCAGATATTCCAATTATTTTTCTCGGCACGTCTCTAATCACAGTTTATTAAATTGCAGTTGCCATTAACTTAAAGGGGTTTATCTGCTTTCTGCTGTACTTTGGTTATCCAGCTTCTGAAACTCGTGAATAATGTTGCCATGCCCCGTTGATACTGTTTAGGTTATGTCTGGGATTATTGGGAGTCAATTTAGTTTTGATTACACTGGTTACCTTATCTATGGGAGTGTTGGTGTGTTTCGGTTTAGCTTTTAAGTTCTTGTCTATAGTTGATTAAAACGAAAGTGTCTGTGTGTGTGTCGGCCTTTGCCTGTTTGTGACGTTGACAGAAGTACTTCCTAGACATAATTTTCTGCAAGCCCTATTTGAAATTATTCTAGGGAATACAAGCTGATTCACGCCTGCCTCATGTAGCGCTCTGTTTGTTTGCCAGCCAATAAGTAATTCTGTTTTTCAATGTGCATGGACTTGAAAAGCTAAAGATGAAGGCGTTTTCGGAAAGAAAACTTTAAAAAGCAAATTCTATTCCTGCCTAATTAAACCAATGTAACCCTTTTTGGATTATGCATTATATAGGTTAATGTGATTCATTTTTTTTCCATAAATGTGATGACTTTTTATTTATTTTCTTTTTTAATTGCTGATAGTGTTTTTGAAAACCTGAAACCACTTTCAGAAGCCCGCAGTGAGACCATGGCTCTTTTTTTAGATGTAAAAGGAAGTGATGGCCGGGGCTCACAGGTCAGGATTCAATGCAATGATGCATTTGGCTTAATAAAATGATTTAGTTATCACGTTCAACAATAGCAATATGCACAAAATGTCTTCAATGCAAGTTTTTTTCTTTCTTTTTTTTTTTTTTTTTTAAGGCTCATTGCATTTTTTTTATCTATTTATTTTACTTTTGGTTTTCTATATTGTGCAGTGGTGCACAATTTTTGTTTTGGACTTTAAAAGTTTTTTTTCTTTTTATTCTTTTTATTTAAAGAGCGGTTTTGTTTTACAGCTTCTCATCTGATTATGTTAAACTTGATGTGGGCTGATGGCAAGTCGATGCTGGGAGACTATTTGAGGAGGAAAATGGAAAGCAGATCTTTTCTATAAAGCTGGCAAAAGAATTGAATAATTTCTTCTAGCTGAATTGTGGTGTAGATAGGATTTAATCTAATATTTGTAAAAGTGGGGAAGGTATTTTCCTAAAGAGCTTTGAGTCTGCTAAAAGTTTTGTACCGTAAATGATGCATGTATAGAACAATCATTGTATTGAGAGTAACATAGCTATGTTTGGATTATGTGCCACTGCACCTGATATTTGGAATAAATGCCATTCTCAGCGGATACTTAGGATGTTTGTTCTTTTTTCCTTTGGCTATTAAATTTCTACAAAATAAAACCTAAATGAACATCCAGGAGTTGTACTGATATTTATTTGTCTAGAATACAACATTTCTAGTATAGATACATCTCACTACAATGTTGACCTGCTAATATTCAGTAAACTTACAGAAAGTACAATTATTTGAAAGCCAGACCAGTAGAAACTATTTAAAAAGGGACAAATCTCAAAAGATTTAAATTTCTAAAGCATATCAAAACCAACCTGGCCCTGTGTTACCCTCATATACACGCATACGCTGCATGATTCAGGCATGAAGTGCATCGACGCATGGAGGCCAACTAACCTGGAATCAGGCTCAACTGTAAGATGGCCACTTTTCCTGAAGCTCATGAAACCAAGAACCTTGTGTATTAAATTAACAAAATCATTTGAAATATACTTTTTTTTTTTATGCCATTATAGATTACTGCAATGTATTTAAGTCTAGTTTCCTAAAAGGGAAAACACTTAAACTATGCCAGTATGATGGGGAACTTTAGATAATAAAATAAATATATCAGTCCCCAGTATGGAGAATTGGCTAGGAAGGCATTCATGACATTGGCTGTGAATGTGTCAAGGGTTTAGAATAAAGATACTTTCAAATAAAAAGGACAGTTCCAAACACCTGCATCTACAAATGAACAGGAATATGCCCAATTATACCAAATATTTTACATTTATTACATGTTCAGTTTATAGGGTACCGCTGAGTGGCAAAGGGTGAACAAACGGATAAAGACTTTTCAGGTTTAATTTTAAAAAAGGAAATCGATGAATGCACTGAAATCATGATGGGAGCCGCCATATTTTCCCACTCACAGGGCGTGTTTCCGTTTCCGACTATCAGCGTCGCACAATGACGTCCGCGTTTAAATCTTAACCAAAATCTATTCAACGCTGCTCTAAAGATACATTTACACTCAATCTATTGCTATAACAAATTATAATAAAAATTAAAATAATTTAGGCTACAAGAGAAACTAACACAAAGAACAAAGGTAAATGGAAAACACCCGGCTAGTAGGTGACGTCATATTTGCGCGTCGACAGTTTTGTTTTGAACGTTGGATCGTTTCAAAATAAGTGGGCTAGAGGAATCTTGTTCTGGATATTTTAATTTCATTTCAACCTAATTACGCATGACAACTTTTTGCTGATAATATTTAAAAAAAAACACCAACCTTTGCGCTTACAAAATGTATATATATATTTAAGTTATTCTGATGTCAGGGACTAATTCAGGGCGTCTGTTGTAAAGTAATGTTAATGAGTCATGTTAGTTTACAGTCGATGAGTGAGTAATCGTAATAGGGAAAAGAAATGTCTGAATCGGGGAAACAAGCTTCGGATGCATCATTTCCTGACCAGTTGAAACATCAACGCCCTGGCAGCTCTAACGTGGACCTCCAGGGGTAAAGCTTTCTTTTTCTGCCTCTTTGTTTATCGACGTGATGCCATAAGTCAAGACTCACTTTGTTTGTTCTCCATTTCCTTTCAGTCTGCCGTCCTCTCTTGGCTCACCACCAGCAGAGGCTATCCGATCTCCATCTGCAGAATCGAGCGACTTGTTGTCTTTACCATGGGAGATCATAATCCACATTGCCTCATACCTTCCAGCACATTGTGTAGTAAATGTGCTGCCAAAGGTTAGATTGTCAAACGGTGCTCCTTTAATCACATCATCATGAAATTTTACCTTAATGAAGCGTTTTTTCAGGCTGTTTTATCCTTGAACTTCCGTAGAATTTGGATTTTAGTGTGTTTTATTGAAATATGTGTGAGGAAAGGAAGGTAAAATTATACATGACTTGTATTTATTTTACTTCTTATATAAAAGCATTCTGAATAGGTGGGTCGAAGTCAGCATGACAATATAGACAACCTCTATTTTTTTTCACTGACCAGGAGAGCATTGGTCAGAGAAATAGCCCAGAGGTTCACTTTCCAGCTGAAAGACAACCATACATATAGCTGAAGCTATGCTGGTGAAGATTATCGGTGATCCAGATCATAGTCATTCCAAAAAAAGTGAAAAAACAATCCACTGGACTTTGTTTCCAAGATTGAAGACGTTTCGCTTCCCATCCTGGAAGCTTTTTCAATTCAAAATGTCAGAGAGTTGAGTCGGAAGCTTTATAGAGTAGTCTAACAAAGCCTTGTATTAGCTTAGAAAACAGGCACATTGAACCAGAAGAATGGTTCTGCCCCTTAGGAATGGGGAGTCGTTTGGGTCCCTTGTTAGCCTGCAATACCTGAAACTGGTCTATGCCTCTGAAATAGGGGCCGTTAGAGGAAATTGTTGGCCTGGCTGACCAGGCCAGATGTTTTGTTCCCCTGCATGGAGGTTTAGATGATCGCAGGAAGGGATCAACTATCACTGCTTTGTAGGTTTTTGAGGTTGCTGAAACCTGAGTCCACCCCCTCTGTTTAAGGTTCGTTTTTCTTTCCTAACATGAATCGCTTCCTTCCTCTCTTTCTAAGCCAAAACAAGCTTTTTAAGCTTTGTTTTTGGTCAATTCTATAAAGCTTCGAATTCGACCCTAATTCTGACATTTTGAATTGGAAACAAAGTCAAGTGGATTGGTTTCAACTTTTTATTTTTTATTTTTTGGAACAGCAAGAGCTACAATAAAAGGGTCAAAATTTGAAAATGGATGTTGGAAAAATCTCTCTATCCAACCTGTTTGCTCTTAAGCTGATTAACAATGTAGGTTTTATTTTATTTTCTTGCAACCTCACATGTCCTGTTCTTTAATGCTCTATCAGATATCCCAGTAAAATATTTTGGAGTTTAAAAACATAAGACAAAAGTGAAAAAGTTCAAGGGTGATGAGTGCTTTAGCAAGGCACTTTAATGTCTTTTTTTTTTTTTTACTAATGCTGCTTTCGTGAATGAAGAGACCCTTTTTTTTAATCTTGTTTCAGGTGTGCCGCCTTTTGAGTACTGTTGGTGAAGACGTGACAGCTTGGCAGCTACGGGCACATAGACTAATTGGATTTAGAGCAAGATTTCCAGTTGGACCGAGGGAGGACTTTAACTGGCTCAATTCTTGTCTGGAGATGGAGCATCTCATTACCTGCTGGGCAGGTGAAGTGCAACATGTGGCTGAACGATTGGAGGAGAATCAGGAGGAAAGGGATCAAGTGAGGCCGCAGGAAAGAGAGCTGGTTGCTGGAGGACATGATAATGAAGCAGATGAGGGTGATGGGATGGCAGTGGCAGCCCAGGAAGTTGCTTATGCTGCTGATGAAGGTGTAGAAGTAGCAGTGGAAGCTGAGGATAATGAAATGCAGCCGGTGTTTGATGGAGACCAGATGGCGATGTTGAGAGAGGAGTTAGAATGTAGGCTGGAGGTTGGTGCAGCTGCACTAGTTGGAAATGAAAGGATGTGGCTTAATGCAGATGTAGGGGAAAATGTGCCTTATCCAGAGCAAAATGACCCTTCCCACCTAAGAAATATGAATAACAGAGGATGTGTAGAAATGATCCCACATCAATCCGCCAGAAGTCCTAGTCCTCCCCTAGCACTGGAGTGCATTACTCTACCCTCAAGCCACATCGCTGCGGTCAACTCTGTGCTCCTCCTCGGGGGGAGAGGTGCGGTCTGTGCCACAGCGTCCAGAGACTATGATGTGAAACTCTGGGACGTTGAGGCAGGCTCTGATGGTGTGCTGCTGAACAGGCTGGGAAAGAAGGGGGACTTCACCTCTCATCGGGGCTGGGTCTGGTGCCTGGCGTCCCAGGGACCGCTTTTAGCGTCAGGGGGCTTTGATAGCACAGTGAGGCTGTGGGACTTACAGGAAGGTGGCAGAGACAGAGGCCTGATCAGGGCCTCAGCGCCTGTCCTCTGCTTGTCCTGTCAGGGGGATGTCTTACTGGCCGGGACCTTTGACAAGAGGATCAATATTTACGACACTAGAGGTAAGGTCAGGTCACACATTGTGCTATGGAAGTATTTTCACTTCTTAAACCTTGTTGGTTTTTATTTCTTTCTCTTCAGTAAAATGTGATATATTTAGTAAAACTCTTACCCTGCCGCTATGCTTTGGTCAGACGCTTTCTCCCCAGCTCCCTTGTCTGCTTGCAGTCGTTTCCCCTTTTATTTCCCCTCTCTTAGCTCTTACCTCTGTCATTTCAATCACCCCCAGAAGAAGGACCCATATAACATATAATCTAATCAGCTATCAAGGAAATAAGAAAAACAAATTAAGTCAAAGTGATAAATGTTAAGTATGGAAATGAAAGCATCCTATTGGTTACTTAAAAAACAGCCATTAGACCGAAGGTCTGCAACTTTCAAAATCAAAAGAGCCTGCCCTAAGTCCGCCTTAATAAAAGTTACTTAGAGCCACAAATATTACATGATCTTTTAATGAAACACAACAGTTTTGTTAAATAAATATCTGTTATCTGAAGTCAGTTGCCATTTTAAACAACCAACAGTTTTATTTATACTTTTAGGCTTTAAAACAAGGGAAAGCATATTGAGTTCCTTTCATAAAAAAGGGAGAGTGTTTTTTTTTTTCAATTTATTTTTTGATGTGTAGTAAAACAAAAATTTAATGAACAAAAAAGGTGTAATTGCCAAGGTAGATCATGTTTCCAGCACTTTTGATGTTATTCTTGTAAAAAAAAATCTTTTTTTAAGAAACGAGCTAAAGCTTCTAAGACTGTTATTTGTTATTAAACTATATTCATAATCATTAGTGGGCTTATGTATAATTTTTAGCCTCTATTAAGAACCATGGTAGAGTGTCCATGGAGCCACTTGGCGGCTCCGGAGCCACAGGTTGCAGGACCCTGGATTAGACTGACACACAGCTGACTATCATCACCTAGGATTAGAATCAGGATCAGAAAATGAGAATATACCTACTTTCTCTTGGCGTAAAGCCGGCTAACAAGGAGAACCCAACAGTACAGAGAAACGTCTCTTCTACATCAGAATAACAGAAGATGAAAGTAAGGGCCTTTCTTCACATCGTATGATAGTAGGTAACCAGATTGGAATATTTGGATCGTGCTTCATAAAGGTTATCTTCACCTCGATGTGACTCTTGACCTCCAGGAAAAGGACCCACCTCCTGTCAGTATGCAGAAGTGTAGTCCAACCTTTCTTTCACTGCCTCTGTTATCCCACTGCATGTTTCTATTGATTCACAGCACTTTCAATGTCTTTGCTCTATGTGAAAAAACTTTCCTTTTCTTTTATAAAGTAATAAATTGATGGTTTATCATACAGATTGTCTTGTCAACTTTCACAAAGGACTTCTTTGTTTTTGTTCAGCTCCTGAGCCTCTGATTAAAAGCGTCGGTCTCCATGGTAATGCTGTATTGTGTCTGGCTGCGGATGATACGTATATCATCTCTGGCGGCAAGGACTGCACTGTGGCCGTCTATGATCGCAGGGCACTGAAAGCATTGAAAAAAATTAAGGTAGCACGCGACTTAACACTAATATTACCATCTGTGATTTTTGTTTCTTCAGATTTAAGGCTTATAACCTGAACATTTCTCTCTGCAGATGAGCTCCTTCTTATCCTCTATGAGCTACAGTGGCCATGAGGTCTGGGCTGGGGACAACAAAGGCATGCTGCGCTGCTTTTCCATGCAGACCGGGACCTTAAAGCCCCTCTCCCAGTTTGATGTAGGTCACACAGCTCTGGTAACAGGTATCCACAGGACTCAAGGCAGCCTCTACACCTGCTCGACCGATAAAACTCTCAAGGTGAGTTTCAGGGGTGGATTTTTTTGTAATTTGGATTATTAACCCAGTGCTGCTTATAAACAGCTCTATTACTACTTCCCTGTTTTGCAGATCCATATCCCCAGTGGACCACCAAAGACTTTGTGTACACTCTGTCATCCATCTGTAGTCCATGGGGTCAGTTCTATAATTGTTTTACAAACCTATCAACGGTTAATTACGATAATCATTATCCATAGCAAAATTATCTGATTGCATTATGGACTATGATGAGAGGAAGCAGCCCATACTTTTACTCTTGGTCAATTAGTTACTAAGGAGTGAGCATCATGTAACCCTAATATAAGCCCCATAGAAGGTGTATGAATAGAGCAATTTCGATCAATATTTAGGCTTACAAGGTAACGTCATTGATACCAGTAGGTGAAATTTGTTTTGCAATTAGAACAGTGCAAACCAAGTCCTTAACAGTGTAAACGCTAGTGACCTTTCCTGCCCTCAGCTTCACAGTTTAAATTTTTATCCAGTGAAACTCAATTTCCTGTCCCTTGATTTTGATTAATTCATGTTTGCAGGTAATTTTCCTCAAAATGGCTTATAGTAAATAGAAATAATTTAGGTACTTCTAATTGATGTAAAACCGGAGCGGTTTGATGTGAATGTCAGGCAGTGAGGGAATAAAATCTGTGTTTTTTTTATAGTGTTTAAATGTCAGGTTTTATATTAGGCTTCTACTTTTTAATAAAGCTTTTATGAGAACATCAGAAGTTTAAACAATGACCTTAACTTGAGTTTATTTTTCTGTCTCCCTGTCGCCCTGCTGTGGTTTCTGTCAGCTGAGTGTGGAGGCTGGAGTTCTTGCGTTGGCTTCAGGTGACGCTACGGTCAATATCTGGAGACCCGGGAAGTAAAACGTCACTGGAGGGTTGAAAGAAAAGAAAAAAGTGCATCTTCACTTGTTGACCAATTTTTTTTTTTTTTGTCTTCATTGTAAGTTTTAAATTGAGTTCAGTTGGTGATGAAATGTTAATACATGCTGGATATTATCTGTAATGAAAGGAATGGTGGAAATCAATGAAACCTGCACATATAAGCTTATTCTAACATATTGAGAAGAGATATGATTTGTCAAAGTCAAATAGGTGTGGTATAAAACACTTAAAAATATAAACTAAGAAACATGACAAACTGACACAATTAAAATGAAATTATTACTTTTAGAGAGTGAGTTTAAACTGGTGTAACATGGTTTAGAATGACCGTAATTGTACCAGATAAGACAATTATTAGTTTTTCTATCTTCTAAATATACACATTTTTGGAAGCTTCAATTTTTTTTTTTTGCACTCTCAGTTGTTTACATGATAAACTTATTTTTAACGATGTTTCTGTTGTGTTGAGACTATTTATTATTATTAAGTGTTTTGTATGTTTTATTCATTTCAGGTTAAAAAACCCCCAAAGAAACCACAATTATTTAAGTGTTTATTGTATTTAAACATTCACAAATAAAATCACAATGAACGATAAAAGATTCTGCTTTTTTTTGTTTTTGTGAGACCAGCTGGTCCTCCTAGTTGAACAGATGAGGCAGCTCGCAGTCAGCTGTGTTTCTGGTATCTGATCTCTTCTTGTATCAAAGCAGCACGCATGTCTTCTTATCTTTAAAGGGGTTGGATGAGGCAGATATGCCGGTGAGGAGAGGATCGCTGCGTCTGTGCTCCTGACAGTATTGGACTAAATCAGCTGCTGTGAGAGAGATCTGATCGCACAAATAACAGATATGAGTTCAAATAGTAACAAATCTGGTAAAATAAAGTCATGTCTTTGTTTTTTAAAAGCATAACTATTAACTTAAAAAAAAACAGGAAAAGGATACAGTTTGAAATTCACCATGTTATAACAAGTTTTTTTTTATATTGAATTTAAACGTACCTTGAATCTTTCCATGCCTGCCTCGATTTGGAGTTGATCCACCAGCTTTTGAGCCTGAATAATGCTGTTGCTGCTACTGGTCATTGTTCCTGGCCCCACCAAAGCAAAACGCTTTACAGGCTGAAGAAATGTTGATTTGTAGGGATTCAGAGGAATATTGTACCTGATGGGACGAATCAGCTTTAGTTGTACAGCGGGGTCTGCTCTAACAGGCTCCTGGCTTGGTCTTTTGACCCATAGCCTCCCTTTTATTCTCTGCTGGGGGGAGTTTCAAAGGCTGTGATTTAAAAGGTCTCACAACCCCTTTTTTTTTTTTTAAATGTCACAAACATCACACATAACTTCACAGCAATTGATGATGAAAACATTATTCTGACTCTGTGTTAAAGTTTGTAAAAAGATTGAGAAATTTTTGAGCATAAAGCATATTTTACAGGATTCTACAGTATATACCACTATATAGGCTGCTGGACTTTTGTGGTCAGACCATATAAATACAAGTCTAAAAAGACTAATTGGAATAAACAATGCATTGAGAGAACCATTGAACAGGCAGAATTACACCAGTGTAGGTAAGATGTTTGTGAGAGAATTAGTCAGCACTCTGCAGGCAGGAATCTATGTATTTATCATGCCTAAATGTATATGCATTTTACATTAATCTATAAGAGAATTTGAATATTATGGGATTAATAAACTTGAGCTCCATACAGTACAATTCCCAGCTGCAGAACAGTTCTGGTTCTCTTTTTGTTTTATATAATGTGCACTAATTTTTGATGACTACATGTTTAAATCAGCTTGAAGCTGGATATTGGATATTCAAGCTCAACCTAAACTAATTTGACAAGCAAGTAAATTATTGTGTGAAAGGAGAGGAGAATGTAATGAGTAGCAATATTACAATACAGATCAAAAAATAAGACTGAGCTTTTTCCTTCCAATAGCATCAAGGGTTTGCATCATCTGTCCCATCTAGGAGAATAATTTCAGACAGATTTTGAGTCAGTGGGTCACATGACCTGCAAGCTATTGAAGAAAAACATATTCGAATAAAATAATATCTTAAAACATATGTTTATAACTTAAAAAATTAAAATGCAAATGTTTTGAAAGGCTTTTTTTTGTCCCCCACTGCACCCCCTGCTGGTCGTTAAAGGGATAGAATAGGTGTGACTCCACAGATTCAGTCTCTTTTGTCCGCTCGTGCTTTCCGTAGTCCAAGTTTTACATTAGCAACCCATGCTATGTTTACAAGGCTATTCATCCTTGATTTCTGTGTCATCAAGCACTGTTTTAGAAGTGAACTATTTAACCTCTTTCAACACTAACGTCGTTTGAAGAAGAGGTATGTTTAATGTTTCAGTTTACTTTGAAGTTAGAAGATCAAACAATTGCTACCAGCTAGCATAGCAGCACTGCTAATGTCAGAGCACATGGATCTGGCTTGTTTATATGTGTATACATATATTATTCTTGGGGGTCTTTCTTTACCCTTTGTACTCTCTTAAGTCCCCTCCCTATATAGTTTATATATGTTCATAAAATATTTATACGTTTAAAAAAAATAATTACACAAATTGTATGACATATTCTAATGGTGCAGTTAAAGAGCAGCTAGAACAGCACAGCAGTGTTTAAGTTCACGTTTTACTGGAAAATAATGAGGAAATACATCATATATATTTCAACTACATTTCTGACAGCTTCATAAGTGTTTTCTCAAAGTTTTATATAGGTGTTTTTTTTTCAGTTAAAAATGGCGGACCATGCCCCCTCTGTTGCCATGGAAGCAGTTCTGAAGCCCAGCTCTGACCTCCCGGAAGATATGCCGAAAATCCGAGGCTACGACTTCAACCAGGGCGTTGATCTGAAGGCGCTGCTGAAGACCTACCTGAACACAGGCTTTCAGGCCAGCAGCTTTGCTCTGGCTGTCCAGGAGATCAACAAGATGGTGAGAGAAGGAAGAGGCTTTTAGGGCAGAGGGACTGAGCTGGAGAAGCATCCATCAGGCCTTTCATATCTCTCCCAATTTAGATTTGTGCAATTCATTTCCCCCCTTGGAATGATGGGAGTTTTAGTTTTGATGCATAAAAAAAAGAAACAATGGCAAAAAAATCTAAATTATTGGTAATGACTGTTAGCGCTAATGGAAAAAAACAAAAACAACAAACACTGTAGGTTATACTCAGTTCTTGAAGGCCAGTATCCTGCAACGTCTCCCTGAGTATGCAGTCAATTCCTCCTGAGTCCTCTTAATTATGTAATTACTTGATTCTCGCAATGAATCCTGAGATATCCAAGCATAGCGAGGATACATCGGACCCGTCCTTGAAATCGGGCAAAAATGAGAAGCATTTGTAGGCCGCGTAACGAGGATTCTTGGAATCTGACCAGACCTCGGCGCAGCTATTACGTAATCGTCGTTCATATCTGCATCACATTAATTCGAACAGAGCAATCGTGTGGGTTTGGTCCTAAACAGATGAGTGGTACATGGCATAAAGATTCTGCTACAGTCTACACACTGTGGCTCACATTTGGACTTATACAGGAAGCAAATATTTCTAAAGAAAAATGTTTTATACTGGAATCTCTTGGAGGTCTGTTTCTATGTCTTAGCAGAAGAGGTACAGCAGCAGCCATTCAGAATGGCCCTTCCCAGTCAAACGCCAACTGAGCGGCAGCCCACTTCCCTCTAACTCCCAGCAATATCCCCTCCAACTTCCAGCTACTGTGACTCCAGTGAGCCCCTCTTGCATAGTTTTTTACTCAGACTCCACCCTTTAACTGAATTACAGGATCTGACCAGGAGATGACTTCTCTTTAGATCTTAATGTCCACAAATCATGACAGAAAGAATATTTTAGTACAAAGACTGCATTCTATTTCCATTTATTATAACACTGATCAATGTTTTGGCTCATTAGCTTTCCATTTCACACAGGAGAAATTTTTCATGCAATGACCATAAAAAATAAAAAGCTGAAACAAAGAAATGTTTCTCAGTCTACCTACAGCGATCCATTCCCGATATATTTGACATGTTTCTCAATATTTCTCATGAGCAGAAAGCAGAACAGCATCTTGTTCATAGCATGTCATTTAGGAGTCAAGGTGGGATTGAATATTTTTTTGAATTTGGTTCTTTAAAACATTTAACATTTTATTTTATGCATTAGATTTCTTCTTTAAAAGTTGCACAAAATAACTCTAGAAGATTGTACAATAAAAAACAAACATAAAAACCAGACAACAAATAAATAAACAAACAAATACTACAAAAAATCCTGAAATACACATAAATCAAACCTGCTTTGTTTTAATGTTTTTTTTGTGTGCAATAAATACTATTTATAACACACACAGATAGAGAAACGCCTCGAGCTGTCAGAGCTAGGTGAAGAAAATGAGTCTGAGGAGTACTGCGAATCCTCAGGCAAGTCCGGCTGCACCATCTTCCTGGGATACACCTCCAACCTCATCAGCTCTGGAGTGAGAGAGAGCATCCGCTACCTGGCAGAGCACAAAATGGTACAGACGGGTTTGTTCATGCACACCTAAAATGATTAAACCATACGAGGTGAATGCAGCGGTTTATATCTGCCTTGTTTTTAGGTGGATGTGATTGTCACCACAGCTGGAGGCATTGAGGAGGATTTCATCAAGTGTATGGCTCACACTTACTTGGGAGATTTCAGTCTTCCTGGCAAAGATCTGCGCCTGAGAGGCATTAATAGGTTGGTAATGTCTGGTGGGGTTCTCTGAAATGTAAGTAAAGAGCATTCCTACATTTAAAGGGAGAAAGAAGATGGAAAAAATTGGCTTGGTGGCTTAAATTGATGGTTCCTCTGCTGGAACCATGTGGAAATGATGGGTGTAAAGAAGGCCTGCACCAAGAGAAAAGATGAAACTGCCTGGAAAACTGAAAAAGGAAGGGGGCGGAGCTAAGAGCACAAAGCTCAAGTACAGCAGAGAGGGGAGGGAAGTGCTACATTTTCAGTTAAACTTTCGACCCTTATTCTCATGTTAGAGACCAAATTCTGCAGATCTCTCTGCACCATTACTAAACAGCACAATATGTATATATTTTTTTTCTTTGGGCACCTCAAAAATTTTTATCTCACAGAAAATTGCAAAATAATCAGATTTAAATAGGATTTTTTCAATAAAAAGAACAATAACCAAGATGCAGGGTAAATTGTCCTTTGATTGTTTCCCGTCTGTCTCCCCCTTCTTTGTTTTCACTGACTGTAGAATAGGGAACCTTCTGGTGCCCAATGATAACTACTGTAAGTTTGAAGACTGGCTGATGCCCATTCTGGATCAAATGTTACTGGAGCAAAACACAGAGGTGGGTAACAAGGTTGTCGTTCAGATATTTAAAATGTTTGCTCTGTATATAATTTATTTTTTTGATAGTTTCTGACTTAAAATGAAACAAATATTGTTTGTTTCAGGGAATCCGGTGGACTCCCTCTAAAATGATCCATCGGCTCGGTAAGGAGATAAACAACCCTGACTCAGTCTACTACTGGGCTTACAAGGTTGGCGCTAAATAATGAAATGATCCATGCAACTTATCCTGTGTGCATCAGCCCAGATTGCTAAATGTTGTGTTTTGGGATTCAGAATAACATTCCAGTGTTTAGCCCTGCACTCACTGACGGCTCTCTGGGCGACATGATCTACTTCCACTCGTTTAAGAACCCCGGCCTTGTTCTGGACATCGTAGAAGGTAAAGGCAGAAGTGCTTTAACATAGTGATGTCAGTTTAGTGGTTCGGGTTGTTAATTTAAGTTTGGTTGTTTTTTTTTTCAACAAGATATTCGGAGGCTGAATGGGATGGCAGTTTTTGCCAAGAAGACGGGAATGATCATCCTGGGAGGAGGCTTGGTGAAGCATCATATAGCCAATGCTAACCTCATGGTAAGTAAAAATCTGTGTTCCTTTGTTCAAACCTTGTTTTTAGCCATGTGATTTAAATGTATAGTGGAGGATGTTCTTTTTCGGGGTGGGTCATCAAAATAAATGGTCCTACTAATTGTCAGTCATTCTGTTGTTCTGGTGATATGTTTATGTAAGGCTGTCCTACGTGCTCGTCCCCATTTTCACTTATGTGGTGAGTCTGACATAGTGGAAAAATTACAATTTTTCTTTTGGAAAGTAAGCTTGTATGAGCGATGCAAACAGAAACTTTAAACAGAGGGTGCATGAGGAAAAATGGGCTTGTGCACGCTCTTGCATGTGTTTAATAGGTGTTCTCTCTCAGGAATGGGTACAGGGTTGTGCATGTGCAAAAATTCGCGAAAATCCTCCTTTATACCTTTAAATGTGTATTTATTATTTCTAAAAGCTTTCCTAAAAAAGCCCACAAGGGTTTTGTGATAATATTTTACAGAGTAATAAAGTTTATTCCTGTAAAGACAACCTGAAAAAGTTTCCTTCCTTTTCTTTGCCTATCTTTGACATGCTTTCAGAGGAATGGAGCTGACTACGCTGTATTTGTGAACACGGGCCAGGAGTTTGATGGTTCGGACTCAGGGGCCCGACCTGATGAGGCTATATCCTGGGGAAAGATCAGAACAGACGCCAAACCGGTCAAGGTACACATCCTCCTGTGCATCTTACTGTAGCTTCCACTGCGGCCGCTTGGCTGTTTATTTAGGTTGTTTTGTAGCTTCTGTTTCCTTTAGGCTTGTCCTGTACTTGGCATCAATCAACTCTTCTTTCCTTGCTGAAGAAAATATCTCCACAGCATGCTAATGCCGCATCATGTCTCTCCATGGGTCAAAGCACCCAGTCCAGGAAGCCTGGGTTCTTTGGAGGACGGAGCCGTTGATTTCAACACAGCTTTGCTGCTCTGTCCCTTCCAGCAGCAGCACTGGTGGTTTCAGTGGTTTTCACTGAGGGCTGTCAGAATACAGACGTTTAAAAAAATGCACTCTGCTTTTTTAATATTTCTTTTCTTTTTTTTCCTTTTTTTTTTAGTTAAAACGTCTCAAAACTATTTATCAATTGGTCATTTTATAAAATGCAGCTGCCTTGCAGCAGGAAGAAGCTTCCTGCCTGAAATTTGCAGGTTCTCCTTGAGCATATTTTGACGGGATGTTTTCTGAACATTTATTATTTAAGGTTCAATAATTTAGCTTTTATTTTATGAACACCAACAATATTGATTTGGGTATTTCACCTTATATTACATTTATTTCTAGAGATCACTAGACATAAACACTACAGAGCTGCTTTTAGCAATTACACACTTTAGCCTCTAGGTGGCATTGTTGGATTAAGGCTTGTGCTGTAATTATAGCTGTTAGAGATTTAATCTAAGGTCCACATATAAACACAGCCTTTATTTTTGTATTTTTAAAATTAAACCTACAGTAAGCCCCCCAATTTATGAATACCCTGACAGATTTAGATTGTGTTTCCCTTCTCACTTCCTTTAATAAAAGAATTGAGATGGGCAAACCCTCAAAAGAAACTAAAACTATGTATGTTTTCTAAGTTTAACATTAAGTGACATTTTATTTATTTTTAAAAGCACATCGGAGCTCATGTGTACCCCCTCTCAATAAGCAATTGAAATGATGTTATCCACAGTGCAGCAGTCAAACCCTCCTTGTAATGCCTGACCAGCTTTCTGATGATTTCTCTTGAGCTCAAACTCTGAGGTGGGAGGCCTCCTTCCCATCACCCTAATCTTTAACCCCCTCGACAAATTCATTACCAAATCCCACTTTGGACATTAAAGCGTGTTTTTTTGCTCCAGTCAATACTAAATAAGACATGATCAAATTAAAAGATGAACCTAAATCTACCAAGGATATGAATTACCCCTGGTTTAACACAAATGGCTGTCCCATGAAGTAGTTACTATGATCTGTTCTTGGTTTCCAGGTGTATGCAGATGCCTCTTTGGTTTTCCCGCTCATCGTTGCTGAGACCTTCGCCCTACAAGCTGACAAGCTGACAGCGGGACAGAAAGCAGATTAAATGGATCATGCAGCCTTAAATGTTCAGTTAAACCATCTTCCTGCTTTAGTCTCTTAGTTATGTTTGTTTTTCCACATGAATGATAATATGATATGCTGCTTTTCATGCTCTTTTTTTAATAGATTATTACATTTTGGGTCAAAGTCTTTTTAATGCTTCCCTTGACGTTTTGGTTGTGTAAATAAGTTGTTTTTTTTTCTCTCTTTACCTTCAAGACGGTTGGAATAGCAAGCCTGTAATGCTATTGCATGTACCAAAGAGATTTCCTAGAATGTATTTGGATTTTAGCTTTAGGCTCTGGATATGTTGAGGCTGGACTTATTTATACACTTGATGCATGGCTGCTATTAGGAACTTGTCCTAATGAATTCTTAGTTTTCCTGTTTGACAGTTCATTTTAATGTCTTTGTGTTTGGGTTTTAGTTTAATAATTCAGAAAACAATATCTAACCCTGAATGAAATGCTGTTATTTTAATTTTTCTGTGTGTTTGATCTATGTGGGAAAACCATGGAAGTGCAGCTTGTGACACCGAGTTGCGCATGAGGTTTGTAAATAGTGTAAAAAGAGAAGTTTGGAGAGAATGTTCTGTGCATTTGGGGTGTTTTAAGGAATAATACAGTTAAGACATTGTCTGTGATGTTAAAAACAATTTTCATCCCTTTGTTTGGTTTAAGATTGTCCCAAGAAGTCATAGTCAATGGGAAGATATTTTATGAATAATTTAGTTTTGCATGGAGACAATTTGTTGGCTTTGAAAGTGAAATATTCTTCCAGTCTGACCGAGTAAAGGATTTCAGAATAACCTTTGCTTAAGTTCCTGTTTTTTTTTTTATTTCTAAATGTTTTCAAGGCTTTCTGTTCCATGTACAAATCTAGAATGTTGTTTTATTTTCTGGCTAAAATAAAACATCCTGCTCAAAGAACTTTTGTCTATTTTCCTTCAGTCATTGAAAGATGTACAGAGACTGTGTGCATGCATGAAAAACCTTCTTTAATATTTTGGTTTATTTTTAAACTTTGGTTCATTATGAGGGACCCAGAACATGCAGCTACAGTATAGGCAATGTTTTACTGCAGCATCTTGAAAACTGAATTTATTTCACTAACTTAGTAAAGTTAAAATACAATATGACTAGCAGCTAATGGAAATCAAAAACTGTTTGGGAACTGGAGAATAAAACGAAAAAAAAAAAAAAAAGTGTTATCTGCTGCTGTCTGTCCACCCTGTTTATCACGTCCAAAGTCACTGCAGCTTCAGTGGGGTTTCCCTCATGCTTTGCTCTACTGACGAGCTTTTTACCAAGATTTTGCTTTACCTTCAATGCCAGTACCTGCCTCCATGACCACAATCTAATCTAAACCCCATAGAGGTTTTAATTTTTTTTTTTTTTTGAATCGATTCTCATATTAGATCCTAAAGCTTGATTAAGATTACCAAGCCTGGCATGATCTACTATTACTTTATTAATTTGCTTTTGCATAACGCAACATTAGTATCAATATGTTGCAGCTACACAGTCATGGAATTTGCGTAGCAAATGAAAAAAAATGTTTTTAATACCAACATGTCAATTTGAAATCAGACCGGATCTGATTTAAATGAATTAACTCTAAATCTTCTCAGGATTATTGTCAAAAAGAAGGTGAGGCACCACAACTACAGGTGGACTGAAGCCTGGTGTTAACAACCTGGGGCTTCCTGGACAGCAGAGCCATAAGCTGATCACCATCTAGGTCATGTTTCATGAAAAGATGCAGAACTTTATGTAAAAAGAGCCTAAGTAACACAACTTTTAAATACTTTTAGTAGGCAGTTTGTTTGGTATCAAACATTTTTATTGGTTCATTTCAATTCAATTCAATTCAATAATGTTATATTAAAACAGAATTTTTAGTTTAGCTTAGATGTGAGCAACAAACATCATAGGTAACAGAAATAACCTCCTCAAATATTCTTACTATTTGTCACTGTGTACAGTTATAAATTGAACTAAATGAATGAAAAAAAGATGAACTGACCTGAACTTTTAAATACAAAGAATGTGCCCCTTTTTGTAAAATTGGAGTACCGGTACTTGCAGCCAGCTGACTGACAGTGTGCAGTAACAGCTAGGGGCTACACTATCTTATGTTCCTTAAAGCCAGAGGAAACTCCAGTTACCTCCTGAGGTATCTCATTATAATAAATCCAACTTGTTCTTACTACTTGGTGGAACATTCAAGCTTTTACTATATATTACCGTGAGGCTTTGAAACTTTGGTTTATCTACATACCGCTATGCTCTGGTTATTCCATCTTCTAGTGGAGTTTAAGATGGATTAAATGCTGCAGTGACAAGCTGAGGTCACAATGCTGCAGCGATTTTAACCTTTTAGAACCTCACCATCCTGGTCATTTATTTTTAAAGGATTGAAAAATACGTTTGAGATATAGTGCAGTCTTTGAGAATTTTACAGCCAACCGTTTCCTTTTAATTTTATTTTTAGCAACAAATAAAAAAAAAAAGCTTTCATGCAAACAGTTTTTAAAGGTGGTTTGATCCATTTGAAAAGCCTTTGGTTTGTAAACAGGTACACTCCATTCTCACTTTATTAGGTCAATGTGCAGCTAAACCTCGGTTGAGTGTGTTATTGTCGGTTTAGTCGGTTTAGTGATGCTGATTCATTTCCTATCGTGAAAAAAAAAGAAATGTATTAGCTAAAAGAAAATTCAAAGCCTGAGCTGACATTTAAAAGGCTGTTGATGAGCCTTTATACTAAAGAGTGACTCAAATTTCCTGTTATTAAATACATATAGCTGGATACAGCACAGCCTTGCTCAATAACATCCTGAAGTTTGAATTGTTTGCTAAAAGCTTCAGTATATTTCAACATACAAACAGAGATTACAGGCTCTACATAATTAGACTTTCAGTACACCACACACTATTTATTAAATAGTTGATTTATTTTTTATTTAACAATTGCAGATACATCTTTAGATTCTAAATAATCAATTATCCTAGAACTCTGCAGCTGTAAGGCCAAACTCCAATAAAAAAAGTATTTTTTTTTTCATATACCCTCATAGTTTGGCCCAACACTGTCCTTACCATAGCAGATTTAGATTAGCTGATTTTTTTATTTTTATTTTACCATCATTCTTCTGGCTACAGGTAATGGTTGAGAATCTGTGGTGGATGGAAATGATTAGGGTGATAGTGAGGAGGCCTTCCAACCACAACCGCTTGAAGCTCATTGTGGAAAAAAATTTATATTATCATATAAACAGCAGCTATGAGAAGCATCGACTGTGATGAAGGTTGTTCAACTCTATTATGTAGAAGATAAAGAAAAAATTACTGTAGATTTTTACCAATTTTGGTTTAACTGTAATCAAGTTGAAGAATTTAAATAAATGACTGTATTAGTAGTTAATATAGCAAAATATAACATTTTAAAATCTGCAATTCTTTTTGTATTTATCAAATATTTCCTGTACAAATTTCTGTAATAAATGTATTTATTTATCAACAATTTTGCTACAAATTTCAAACCACCATCCCAGTTTGATTAAATCAGCAAAAGGCTACGTCATCCACAGACCAGCATTAGCCTCGCCTTTTGACTTTGATTAGACTAAATACTACACAATAGGAAATAATGAAATAAAAACTGCTGTTGTAATTAACTCTTAACAGTTGATAACTAAAGAACCGCTTTTTTTATTTTTATATTTTTAATTTTATTGACTGAATCAACATTTGTTAACAGGTTATTTTCAAAAATTATTTTGAATCTGACAAACAACCCTGATTGAAAGGCATATAAAAAAATATAAAATAGGATTGAAGTGAATTAATCTTTTTTGTCACATTTGAGCCTGGATATGTCAAAAGTTGGTTTAAGTTTAATCAGCGGGAAAATCCAGTAGTTATTTTAGTCACAAATATAAATGAAAGCTTACCAGCTTAATGCTCTTTGACAAAGGATGCTTCAGGTATGCCTCATGGGGAAAATGTTTGAGGCAAATGAGAGCATCACATCATCTGCATCTAATTGGTACTTGCTCATGCATTTTTAAATTTGGCCCAGCACAGAGGAAGAAAATCTATGTAAGGCACAGATATTTCCTTTTACGCACGCTGCAGAGGCGACCACAATCTCGTAACAATGATCAAGACATTTCCCTCTGCAGTAGATGACTTTGTTACAGTGAGAAGGGATATTTCCTGTGGCTAATCAGCGAGCTCATATCCTTCTCACTGAGTCACTGCTGCATTCACAGTTCACTTATATTTCCAAATCCTTAGAATGGAAATGTGGGATGGCTTTCTGTTTCAAGTGTGTCTATAATACGTTCACTGACGTGTGATTTGCTTTTTCCTAGCGAAGCTTAGCCTCAAGCCACTGCTGACCTTTTCCTATTTGGAAACAGAGATGGAGGAGAGGAATTGGAGCCGGGATAAGGTCAGAGTTCCTTAAAACCACGACTCCATATGCTCACACACATAAATGAACAGGGCGTTCCTGCCCATAAGATGCAAACTGCTTTTCCATCCACTGCTCCTGCAGCAGCACTGTGCAAGTGTGTTTGCTTAGAGCTTTGACAATTGAAAAGATTCTTTTTTGTCTTTTCTTTTTTCAAAGGCATTGTTGTATGGATTTTCAGCGCTTTACAAACATGTTTACCTTGTGCTTAACGGGGAGATTACCCACAGACAAAGTGGGCTGGAGACAGTGGAGTCGAGACCCTGCACGTGTTTGTCTGTGGATGAGCTGTAGTCACGCTATGATAATATTGTGTGGCGCCTGTACAGTGGAGACAGTGCGCCCCCTCTCCTCCCCTCCTCTGTGGAACAATCAGCACACTGTGTTGCAGCAGTCATAATGGCAATTATGTCTTCTTGCAGCCAGATTGGCAGCTTTTTTATGATGAGAACCAAGCAGCCAGACAGGGAGGGGGAGCGCTGACCTGCTGCACAGCTGTAGGGTGGGGCGGATCAGCAAGAGGTGCAGGAAAGAGAATCCAAATATACAACAAACAGGCCCAAGGATATTTTCATATATATATATATATATATATATATATATATATATATATATATATATAGTTCCTCTGAAATAGGGTGTGCCTTCTGAAATGCATAGATACAACGGTA
The DNA here is from genome assembly GCF_000732505.1 of Cyprinodon variegatus. Classification (NCBI taxonomy): domain Eukaryota; kingdom Metazoa; phylum Chordata; class Actinopteri; order Cyprinodontiformes; family Cyprinodontidae; genus Cyprinodon; species Cyprinodon variegatus. Next base: position 352,110 of record NW_015150780.1, read on the forward strand.
AAGTACTCATATATGCTGATCTTTTCACACTTTCTTACATTACAAACCGGAAACTATAACGTATATATTTGGGTTTTTACGTGAAAGACCAAAACAACTGTCAAATTGAAGAACGTTATGATTTGCTTTAAAACGTTTTTTACTGATACAAATCTGAGAAGAGTGATGATTCTTAGACCCTTTTATTCCGAAACCCCTAAATAAAATTCAGAAAATGTAGAAGCCATTAGTGTTTCATTTATTAATGCATTATAATGATATATTAGAGATATTGATTAAAAATTGCAATTTACATTTAAAGACCTGTTCAGCAAAAACATCACAGGTTTGTTAGAGAACACTAGAGAACACATCAAAGGAGAAATGCAGTATGGTTACTCTAAAAGGAGAATGCAGCTCCGACTCAATGGGTAACAAGTAATTGAATCAGCTTAATGTATTTAGTTTGTAAGTTGCCCAGTTAAATACATGAAGTTGAGCAAACTTAATTCAGCTACTGAAGTAATTAATTTAAATTGGAGCTGCATTCTCTTTCTACACAGCAGGGTTGTGAAATGCTGCCTGAATGCACAGACCTGGTAGAATCTTGCAGCTTTAATAACAGTAGAAAGGTTCTACAGACTGTAAAAACTAGTGAAAACAAATGCAAGCCACACTTTTCAGATTTCTATCTGTAAAACAAAAGTGATACCTATGTAATATGTTCTTTCCACCTTTATGCCACACTTGGTTTCACAGTATTTCATTTAAAACCAAAACAAAGAGTTAAAGTGTGAGTTTGTGAGTGGACAATATGAGAAAGCTGTAAGAGATGAGACAATATTGAGTTTTTTGTTTCTTGCTCTTCAGGCTCCACGACTTTTAAAGTCAAACTTCCAATTTAAACGTTATTAAGTGTAGCCAACTATTTTTATTTTAACTAATGATGCTGCTCTGATCTTTAATTTCATTCCTGACAAAAAAAAAATAAAAAAATTAACATAGATATATTAATAAAAAATATGGTGTGGTTTAGGGAATGTTTTTAGACTACCGAGGCTTAAAGGAATAACTCCTATATTTTTATATAAGAGAATCAATTTTTTCAAAAAAGGACAAACATATTCTAAACTAAAAGGCGATAGCTATGATAAACACCTCCACACTTCCAAGCATACATTTAGATTTTAATAAATGTGCCTCATTTCATATTTGCACCGCCCAGCTCAGCCTTTATTTACCTGTTTTGTTGCCATGGTGACTCCCGCCGCTGCTGCCTATTGGCCAGCCCGCAGAGGTAAGTAGGTGAAGGAGTTTTAAGTGCGTGGGTGTGACAGGTACGCGAGTTACAGAATGAGGCGGGGCTGCGGAGCTGCCACGGAAAAATAAACAGTGACATAGAGATGTGTGTGTGTGTGTGTGTGTGAGCAGGGGAGCAATAAAGGTATAGAAGGCAGTGATAAGTGGGAAGAGGAGCAGAAAGGAGAAAAGAGGAGACTGAGCTACAGAGAAGGGGAGGAGGGGACAACTCCTCTGCTTTCTCAGAAACAGGAACTTGCCCGTTGAACCGCCGTCCTTTGTACGTCAGCGGCTTGATGAGGGACACGTGTATCTGTTGCTATGGTAACCCCGCCACGATAAACATCCGGATGACATCTCCAAGAAGGACGATATAACAAAACTTGCGATAGGTTGAGTACATATGGTTGCCATGTTTGGATATATGATGAGTTCTCGCATGAGTCTAAAGTTAGTTGAGGTGTAGGTGTTCAGAGGACATTTTAAAGCATTTTAAAGTTATGCTTTGAAAGTTTTACATACATTTACAGAAAATGATAAATTCACACTAATCACTCAAAGATTACAAAAATGAATAAAAAAAATAAATAATAATTATAATAATAAATAATAAATAAATAAATAATAATAAATATAAATAATACATATAAATAATAATAATTTATACAATTTAAGACATTATAATTTAGTAAAATAAGATATTAATTTTGATTTTTTTGTTTAAAACGAGAATAAAAAAAAAATATTAAAATGTCTCAGACAAATTAAAGTACCTTGCCCATAAACAGTGAACCATCATACCTGTCGTCAGGTGCAGAATGATTACTGAACATTTCTAAACATTACAGAAAATTACCTGATTTTAGTGATTGCCTCAAAGTGTTGGGGAGCTCTATCAGGCTTATTTAATT
>NW_015150780.1:354514-375894 GCF_000732505.1 Cyprinodon variegatus
TCTATCTATCTATCTATCTATCTATCTATCTATCTATCTATCTATCTATCTATCTATCTATCTATCTATCTATCTATCTATCGCCAGTATGTCCGTCCATCCGTCTTATTTTGTAAAATTACATAATAAAACACACCCGTTTACCTCTGCATACTAACTCTATTAATGTATGAATAACAAGTCAGAGGAAAACTTTACATTAAAACAGAATCAGAAGATTTGGATAGTTAAAATGAAGAATAACTGAATATATAATTAGCAGATTTATGTGTGTTTATTGGACCAAGACTTTAGAAGTGCTAGACTTGGCTGAATCAATACACAGAGGTTTTATGTTTTTATGATGAATATAGAACTTTATATAATGAGTACAAGATAGGATAAGGGAACATTTTTTTTTTATTTACAGGCAAAATCAAATTCAGATAAAAGAGAATTAATAGATATGCACAAGAACAGCAAAATGTGGACAAGAAACCATTACCAGCCCTGTAATTTATAATTTTTTTTTTCAGTTTTCAAGCAAGCTTTTTTTTATTAGCCAGAGTAAAGACTTAACTTTCTGTTCTGCTTGATTTAAGTGCTATTTGTAAAAACATTTGTCTTTCCCTGTTTCACCAGATGCTTCAGCCTGACTTTCACATTTTCTATGCTAGATTAACTTTTTAAAACAAACAAAACAAGAAAAAAAATGTGAATCGGCTGCAAGGTGAGACACCTCCGCTGTCTGCCACTCTGACTTTCCTTGATGTTTTACTTTGAAGTCTCACTGAAGTCAAGCTAAACATAACGCTCCACTAGCACGCAACATTTAAACCAAATCTATTTGGTCATTGTATTGTCTTAGTGTCAACTTACCACAGTCAATGCTTCTCATACAGCTTTGTGTAAAGCTTGCTGCATTTAAATACAAAATTGCAAATAAAATATTATCCTTAGAAAATGTCAATACTGTCTATGTGTTTAGTAGGCGGCAAACAAGAGAGTAAACATTTTCCAAGGCAAATGGGCTGATCTGTGGGACAGAAAAGAAATGATTGCTGAGAGATACACGTCTTCCACCCGCACTCTTCGTAGTTGTCTCTTAAAATTGCTTCCAGCTTATTTTGGTCACTTTACACCTTTTAATATTACAGGCCTCACAATATAAATATAGCTACACAAATAACACTGTGCAGGTCTTAATTTTAATGATAGCTCTTCGGGCACTCTGATGTTTAACAGCAACAATGTTTTGTGGGAATTGGGACTGTGGGACAGAACATATATCCTGAAGGCATTAGCCTCAGCATAACAGGTCTGACAATGCCCAAGGCTTCCAAGCATGCAGACTGTGCAGATCTCCCAGAAAGTTGAAGGTTAAAACTATGTAACTACCTCTTTAGGAGTTTTTTTTTTTTTTTTTTTTTTAATGCCACCTAAAATTCACCAGGTGCAGCTTTTAACTGCAGATTATCAGGTGCCCGGAGCATATTTTCATTTCCTCTGACTGACCTAAAAAAAGAAGGCAGTAAACATAATTGGAGGGAAAGAGTGAATAATGCACTGGTGAGATTTACTGTGATGTAAATGAGGGAAGGAAGAAAATAGAAGACACACATATTGATGGCTCAAGGTCATATTTTAATCCATTTTAATGTTCATGAAGCAATACACAACAAAAAACAGGTAGACAAAAAAATCATAACATAAAAATTGTTGGCATGCAGATAATTTTTATTTTATTTACAGCCATTTTACCAGCAATGCACAAAATAAAGACAGCTTAATAATGCACAGCTAACAGCCAGTAAATTGAATATGAAGACTAAATAGATGTAATAGAATACATTATGAGAGAAAATGATGTTTAAACGTGATTCTTTCATGTTTAGGTGGAAGTGGAAGTGAGAGCAGTCCCCTGTTCCTGCTGAACTGAGCCAGCCGACGTCACACACTGATTATCAGCACAGCAGGCACAGGAGACTGACCCAGCGGGGGTGAGAAAGGGGGACGACAGAGGTAATTTTTCACACACAGACAGACACAATCACACACGATCACACAAACAGGCAGTGGTGCTCATTTAAAGAAAGAAAGAAAAAAAAACAGGTGGAAGTGTGAGGAAAACGTGAAGATAAGCAGAAAGTCAAACAAACACCCACTTTTTCAAAGCAACCTGGACAACCCAGAGAAAGAAATGATGACAAAGAGGACACACAGCTCTCCCTACAGGGACCATGCAGATTCGCCGTTAATGAGACAGCTGACATTTAGCAGACACCAACACTGATGGGGCACAAGTTCAGCAAAAATTAACAGATTACAGCTTATTTCTTGAAACGCATAGATGGCAAACCATTTTTTTTTGTTCTGTTTGTGTTTAAACAGACACACACACACACACACACACACACACACACACACACACACACACAGATAGATTGTAATATGTCGGCTTCTGACAGCACTGTACTGTGAGTCATCTGTGAACCCATGTACTCCATCACACATATACAGTCAGCTCTGAACATGTGGGGTTGATTTGGAAATAACGAGGTGTGAGACTGAGTTCGGAAAGTTAAAGAGACAATTTGAGAAAACCTCCCATTTTATTGACATCTGATTATTTCTCAAACAAAATAGAGAAAACAACCAAAACAGTTTTCACATCTTTACTCATCATGGTTTAAAGAGAGCGACGGATACCAACCAAATCTCCAGAAAATGACAGTAATTAGAATGTTTTTGAGATTTTGCAGAATTATTGAATTAAGATTTTTTAAAAGGAGGTTCGTAATCTTAACATCTCATCTGGGATATTTTACTAGTGTCTTTGTTTCATATAAACTAAGATAATAAAATCAGACACGGAGTTGGACTAAAAACGACTGCTGCCTCCAAAATATTAATGACAGAGTAGAATCTTTTTCAAAAACGGACGTGACGATGACAGTACATTTTTACATGGACGATGATAATTGTTTCTGATGTCGGAGGCATCACCCCACGGGATCTTCCAGCTTTAATTAGAGTTCAGTAATGTTAAATGTTCTATTCTCATTTTATGAATAATAAATAAAGACTTCCTCTGACTTCCATTTCTCCTCAAAATAATCCTCTAATGTAGACGTAGCTTTACTTTAAAGGGTTATGAAAGAGTGATCACATAAACCACAGTAACTGTCATTGTCTCCAGGGAAACGTATCTGGATTTATCTGGATACCAAATGAAGACACCAAGTGAAGGCTGCACTTCAGATAAGATATGCAGTTCTCATTACCTTTTAACTAAACCTTGCTCCACTTACCTTTAGGGTACTTACAGTATATGTCCCCCCCAGCGTTTTATTGTCATTACGCTGTCACAAGTACAGAGCAATGAAATTAACTCTCTGCATTTAACGCATTCCCTTGGGGAGCAGTGGGCTGCCATTGTCGGGCACCCGGGGAGAAGTGTGGGGTTAGATGTCTTTGTTCAGGGACCCAGAGAGGCAGTGTGTGGGAGTGGGGCTCAAACTCAGAACCTCAGGATTCCACGCTCTATACCCTAACCACTATGCTGCTACTCCCTAAGAGCACCCTGGAGGAGTATTAGGAGTGTATTTAACTGCTCTGAAAACTTTATTCCACTTTGTTAAATTAATCCATAAACCCTCTAAATAAAACATAGTTTAATATCATGATATAATATAAAAAAAAGGACTTCTGACCAATGCACCAGCATGCATTGATCTAAGCCTTCATAGTTAACAGAGTCCCAATTTAAGACTTATTCTGTGGCTTGTGTCTGAGCTGGGACAACCTATACACACAATAACTGTTTTATTTTTTTAAAGATTCTGAAAGCAGCATCAAAACTTCACTTCTCTTAACATTTTTATACTCTCTGTGGCATTGGAAATATCTTTAATAAGGTCCTGGCCAAGACAACAACCACACATATCAGGGCTTCTGTTTGTAAAAAAACAAAAAAACAGCTGATACATAATAAAAAAAACACAAATAACGCAGTGATTTAAACACAGTGACTTCTAAAAAAGAGCAACGATATTGCTCTTTCACTGTATTATTTCCATCTGGAGTCCTATTAGTTTGGTTCAACACTTAGTAAGTTGCTACATAAAAATGAAACTTATGAGTTGACTGTGGTTTTAGTTATTCATGAACAAGTTGGCTGTCTGGTCTTTGATGATGAGAATCGAGTGTTTGAGGTTGGAAGACCTTCATCTTTGACTCCCTGCACACATTCTTCTTGTGATTCATGACAGTCAAGTCAGAATTTTTCCAGTTAATTGAAACATCTAGACAGCTGTGCTTGTTGTGCTTTAATTATGTATCCCAATTGTTTGTAACACTGTAAAATGTGAATGATTTCAATCATAACTATTAAGCACTATTTCTGAATGATTTATTTATCATGATCACCCTTATAAATGATACAATAAACCAATAAAGCAGAACCTCCTGCCATATTTCGGGTGGGTATTTTAAATTCAAGAAAGGATAATGTGATTAGTATGGAAATTATATATGTAAGAAACACAATTTAAATAATTGAAAATATTCCAAATGAGCACTTTATTCTTTTACTTATTTCATAAATCAACAAAAGGGAGTGTCAATCAAAACATTTTTGCCATCTAGAAAAATGATATCAGTGTTTGCTCGCTGGATACCTGCAAAACTGGATATTATACATGCAGAAAGCTGAAATGGTGAAGCGTGGGCGAATAAGAATGGTGACCTGAGAGAAAACACGCAAACATCGCTGTAATAGCCTGATAGATAACTAGTTAATGCAACACATAAATGTAATACGTGGAACATTATCTGTTAGTAAAATCTTGAACTAAGTAATTGTTTTTGCTTCACTCTAATCTTTATGCAGGAAGATTTATGAGTCATGCTGAGTTTTTTTATATTTGATACAGCCGTGGTTGTATGAAGTGTGATGCTCATCTTTAGAGCTTGTTGCCCCTCCCTGACCTTTAGTCTCCCACCTGCAGGCTGTAGCCCTGTGGCGGCAGAACTTAACCACTGTGAACATGGAAGGCACTCACTGTTCACATGTGAGTTAAGTCCTGCAGCCGCACAGCGAGGCTTGAAAACCAGCATCTGCCGGTGACGTTTGTGTTGGTGTGTGAACATGCAAATGAAAAGCATGGGTGTGTCTGTGAGTGAGGTAGTAATTTTGAGTCTCTGTGTGTTTGGTGCGTTCGTGAGAAGGTTGCTGCTTTTCTTCGTGTCAGCCATTGGAAATCCCTGGCAATGTGATTCAGTCCTGTAGTCTCAAAAATCACTCTACCAGGAATTCCCCTGGCCAGCAGAGACGTCTAGGTGATTCGTGGCAAAAAGGATCATGCAAACCTATGAATAATAAACACCAAAATAGAGCTCCAGCGTCATCTATACCCTTGATGTATTGTCCCCCCGGCTGCCTTCTTACGCAAATCCTCTCTTTTATGTGTCTTGGTAAACTCTCAGGTTAGAAAGTGTTATATGTGCATACATGGCTCTCTTCTGCTCCCCTCGGCCTCTTATAAAAATAACTTGTCAATGACAGAATGGAGAGTTGGTTAAGAAGGAAGTGGCACTCCCTATAAAGTCGACTACCCTTTTTGTTCTGCCTCATTATCTGTGGGTCTTGTGTGGAAAACTAGGAATCAAGTTGAATTCTTTCTGCTTCGTGTTATCCCAAAAAAGAAAAGAAAAACCTAAATGAATCACAGGATTTTGAGATTATCTCTAAAAGAAAAAAGCAATACTACTCATTTCAAAAGTAACTATATCATACTCTAAGTTCCTTAATGTGCCATTTCCCTAAAGTCGTTTTTTATTTTCAGCCACATTAATAATCCGCCGTCTGCTAGGTGTTAGTCAGTGGGACATGTTTGGGGAACTCCAGAGTCTAAATGGGTTTCAACCATCCGCCCTGTTGGAGATCTGCTCTAAACGCACGGGGAAGCTTTGGCTCCGCAATCAGCATCACTGATCTGTTGCAGTTTCAGAGAGCTTTGCAAAATAGTAGAAAACTTCCTCTTAAATAAACCCAAAATAAACAAAAGTACTCCAACAAGGAAATTTTTTTTTTTTAGTCCAATGAACTCATAAAATAAAACAGTGATTTCATCGGCTTTGATTGCTTCTGAGTAGTGCATTGTCTCATTTTGTTTGCAAGCACATTACAAAAGTATCTGTGGATGGCATGGGCAGAATGACATTCAAGAAAAGGTTGTATTCTATCAATAAAAACAAATTTGATTTTTCGCTTCGGACATTTTACTTGGTTTCAGTTCTATGCCAAAATACATCCACCTGGTCACAAAGAAAAAAAACACCAAGGTCGCCTAAGGTCCCAGCACCCTTCAAAGACTGCGCACTAACTCCCCTTTAACTCCTCTCCCCGCTCAACCTTAAACCCTTCCATCCCTCCCTCCTTTCATCTAGTGGTGGCTCGACTCGTGCTGTTATTTTGTCTGCCTTTTCATCTTTTCCAACCAGCACCCCCAACCCCACCCCTTCACGCTCCCTCCTTCGAACCCACAGCCGTTAATGTCGATGAGCTCATTCCTTCCCTTTTCCTCTGTAATGACGGCGTATTCGGTTGACAAGGGCTGTCCAACACCTCACCTCAAGTACTGGCTTGAAGAATCTCAACAGAGCTTATGTCCCCCCCCCTTCAATGCTGTTCTCATGCCTCTTTGTAATTAGGTGTTTATTGTGGTAAGAAACAATCACACAAAGTTTTGGCACGTGGGTTGCACAAATGTGCCGACGTGTTGCATCTTGATGTAAGTGTTGAGTAGGAAAACTTGCATCACTGGGTGATGATTTCCAGCAGATGCACTCTAGTAAAGTCAAAGGTTTTCTTTTGCAGTTTTCGTGCACTATGGCCTTGTTTCTAGATTTTTTGATGGCTTAGGGTGTGCAGTTTACATTATGTGTGTGTTCCACTCCTCATACACAGGATATATAGAGATCCAAGTGCAGACGTGGCCACTGGCTGCTTTCCCTTCAGCGTGAGTCCCGATTTGACATTGTCGTTTACACAAGGCCGCACAGTTAAGTGGAAAAGCCTATGTTGAGACAGCTGGATCTTGACCTCTTGTTGTTTCAACACGTATCAACCTTCCTTTCTATGGCTCACAGGCTGAATCTACCTCTCCAAGCACAATATGCTCACCATCAGCAAACAAACAGGGTTATGTCAGTGGGGCTGCTGGGCAAACATTGTTTGTGCCTTAGCTGGGATTTCACTGTCTCATTAATGGGTAAAAGTGCAAATACATAAAATCACACATGGCTTTTACCTTAAATTGTAAAATACTTCTAACTTGACAGGGAGACTTAAATTTAAAGTATTTTAATCCATTCCTCATCTTGGAAAATTCACCCGTTCGATAACTCGTATACCTGTTTTTATCTCAAACAATTGTACATAATTTCTTTTTTCTTTGCATTTCAGTATTTTACTGAATTTGGGGAATTAATGATTTTTGAAATGTTGAAATCTTAAATTGAAAGGAAAATTAATTTTTAACTATTTTCTAAAAGACGTACTTTATCACCCCATAATTCTATTTATCTGTTTTGTCTGATGACTCATTTGGATAATGACAAATTAGTAGCCCTATTCTAACCTAATATGCTGAAAGCGGTATGTTTTGGTAGAAAATATTTACTACACTCATAACACAAGACCTGAGACAAGTATATAAGCAGAGCAGTAGAATATGAAAAAAATAAAATTGTTGGTTGTCAAGGCGGCTACAAGAAGTCGGATGGCTCCGTTTCATTCCAGTAAAAACTGAGAAAGACGCAATCAAAGCTACAAAAAGTCCACCTTGGCAAGGGAAAAACATGATCAGTGCTCCTCCAGGTGTAATGGATGAGGATTCAAGTCAGGGCTTGAGCTGAAAGCTTACTATAACGTCGGAACTCCTTTTCTAGAAAGCAAACATACAATGTTTGCTTTTCATAACTGCCGCCATATCCATTACACTTCTACATACTCAACTTTTTCAATTTTAAAACGTGTAGACTAAATCACCAAAGTTATTCTCCACATCATTTAGTTTTACAATAGATCCATTACTCGAATGTCTCAGGCCTCCACTTAATAGTTGTTTTAGTACAAAAGCAAAACTACTGGAAAACCGTAAGGCACATCCCTGGATCTTTGAACTTACACACCTTACATAGCACCACACCTTAGCTCACTCATCAGACAGGGCACGTCTCGGTTTGTGTGTGTGTATGTGACCGAGGTTCTGATTTTGTTTCAAGTTGCGTGTCAGGGTGTAATTATTTCAAAGGCCGTGACATTCAGCGACATTCAAACAAGGGATCTGGGTCCACTGCGGGCCTAATCTGTTGCAGTTTTCTGGAATCAAAGGCAAACAGTCACCGCCTGGCCTGGACTCATTGGAAGAATGTGCCACATGTGGGACATTAGTCGTTTTTTTTTTTTAAAGAAAAGCTTTAAAGGGTTGTTGTGCTTGAGCGAAGAGCCCAGCCCAAGCTAGTGGTCCACTCCCTGTAGCCCAGTGCTTGTAACCCTATCCTCAGCCTGGTTCATAGCCAAACACCCTCACCACCACCAGCCCTGTACTTAGTGCACAGCTGCCCTGTTGCCATTGAACCGCACATGCACGAATGGCTGCAGAGGCTATACTCATACACTTTTATTCCACTACGCCACCGTTTCCTGAGCCAGGGCCCAGTCGTACAGATTGCTGCCAGGCACACCCACTCACCCACCCAACAACCTCACCAAAGCTTGTCTGGATCTACACCCTCCCTCCTGCTACTCTTCCATCCCTCCATCCAAACATTCAGCCATTTAACCAGCAATTTGTTTTCTTAGAACTCATTTAACCTCTCTTCATTCTTTAATCTTAAGCCACAATCAGACACACTGAAAACTGAATAAATTATCTTATTAAATGTGTTTCATCTTGACCCTTATCTCATCTGTCCTTGCTGCGTCAGCCTCATGTGAACTTCCTTCTGCTCTTTTCATGTCGTTCACAACCTGATTTAGTTTTACCACCACCCTCAAGAGAAGAACCAGACAGGACAGCGGACAGGAAAACAGAGACAAGCAGCCCTTAAGTGCAGCTGAAACCTTTTCAGCTACAGTTGTGGCTGGATTCTCTTCCTTTCATGGAGGTTTCGGAGCACGCACACTTACAGGGCCTCTGAACAATGAGAGGAATGTCTGAGGCAGCCCCGGCCCTGCTTCGGCACTGCCATAACACCCAGTCTGTTGCTTTTTGAGAACTTTTTATGACCTTTGTTCACACTATGTGGTGCCAGCAAAACACCCAGTGGGGAGAGCGTACACGGTCTTGAAAGAACAGGCACACAACAAACATAGGCAGATAAAGACAGACGGAAAGGGAAAGCAGACAAACAGGTAGAGGCTAAACAATTAAGCAGTCAATCACTCAGATGACTGGTAGACTCTAAATCAACAGCAAACGCAGGCAGCCATGCAGAAAGTCAGCCATCCCATGCAAAGGAAGTATTTACATCTGACCTTTGTAATGGAGCTGCTCCACAGAGGCAAGCCACACAACAGGGTAATATTCCAGTGCTAATATCACTGTACATTCAGGAAGACTTTACACACATTCTGTACCGATCAACAGGCTGCAGCAGCTTCTGTAGAGTCTTTCCCTGTCAAAGATCAGTAGTTCAAGAGGAAAAAAGTCAAAGAAAATTATGGGTTTTCCACAGTTACATCTATCCACAGTAACATATGTACATAAAAGTAAAAAGGAAGACAAGAAATCCTCAAAGAAGAGGCAGACGTGATGCTACACCAACCTGAAATAAGAGTTTTTATTCCTGCTCTCTGCCCCGGGTTTATTTCTCTCCCGCTTTCCAGCATCACCCTGTAAAGTTGAAGTTCAAGAGTTTTGCGCCTGTCATTCTTTTTGTCCTCTTGTCGACTGGATCCTGCTCTGGCTGCGCAGACAGGAGCGTGTGTGAATGCGAGAGTGTCTGGGAGCCAGACAGGGTGTGCAGAGTAACCGAGTAGGCGGGTTCACATGCAGGGAATTCCTACCTCTTCACTGAAGACGTCAGAGAGGACGCACCCTCTTCTCTCCCCCTGCCTGTCCTTTCCAGTTGTGCTGTGTACTGCCAATACTGCTGCTGGAACACAGGCCGGGGGGCTCTGAATTAATCGGCCCTCTGCTGCTAATACAGGAGCAGAGGCAGTTTGAGTCAATAGCCAACAGGAAGAGCACAGAGAAATGTGCAAGGTACAAAAATACAGATGTGTCCTTTGCTGTATACGATTCAAATTGGGGAAGCTGTAGTTTAGATATCTTTGTATTTTTTATGATGATCAACTCATCTGAGTATGCTATTATTAAATGATGATAAAATCTTATTATTTTAGTATAATAATAATAATAATAAATAATAGTAAAAAATTTTTTTACATATCAGACAAATTAGCCAACAATAGGGATTTGCAATATTAGAAAAAGCTGCAATTACAATATAATTGTTAAACACTTATATTGCAATATTGATTGCATATCTAGATCTAAATGGCTTACCAAATTTGAATGCAAGACATCTTCAATTGAACACTCCTGCAATATTAAGGAGCCCATTATGGAGAGCTTATTGAAATAGCAATGACACTGATCTAAATGTTTTCATGTGCTCTATATTATTTAATAATCGCTCCAACATTTGGGGATATTTTTTTAGCTGGTGAAAGGTGGAACTTTGCATCCTTTAGTTTTCTAGGATAAGCTTCTAATTAGTTGCATTCAACATCTTCCAATCTCTACTCAGCTTCTCTGTTCCTGCTAAATAGAAGATGCCCAAAAGCATTACGCTGCAACCACTGAGGAGATGGTGTTTTTAAGGTTAGTTATCCACAACACATGGTGTTTTGCATGTATTCAGAAATGTTCAAACCTGGTTTCACCTGATGACAGAACCTTTGAGTTTTTCCTGTTTCTGTTTTTTGACAATTTATCTTTCTTTATAAAATAGTTTTGGCTCTTGTTCGCTTTTAAATGCAGCGACGGGGAGCACACAGTTCATAGTCCTCTTGACAGAGTCTCTCACCTGAATTTTATTTTTGGGCAATAAAGTTAGAGTTGTCACAATAATAAAATTCCATACTCGATATTGATACCTAGAAAAATATTCAGTACTAGATACCATTTCCGATTCCATGGGAATAAAAAATGCCAAGTAATTGAAGACATAAGAAACATATTTATTGACATGAAAAACTTCCCTTTTTTAATCTCAACATGGCACATGCTTTCTAACAGAATCCCAGATTATATTAGTGCACAAATAAATGCAAAATAAACAGCCCAAATATAAAACAATGACAACATTTTAAGGTTGTCTGAGGTGTTCTTCTTTTAATGGTCAAGTAGTCTAGAAATCTAAAATTACCAATAGCAAAAATGTGCAAACACTTGTATTTGGGGTCGATACCATGCCAGCTTCTTGTATTTGGATACAGTGTTTGAGTATAAAAACCCTATTTAAATGACAGTGGTGCTGAATACTAATAAATACTAGATTTGATAATTTACATTTTATAGAACAGCATGTAGTTATTTTTTGTAATTTTTGAACTGTGTAACATTTTTTCTCATTAAACTCTTGTAATTTGGTCTTGTCTGCAATGACAACAGTTGTTGAGTTTTATTCTATGGAAATTTAAAAAGAATGTATAGAACAGCAAAACAGGGCCAGTTTATTTCCAGATCTGCAGATTTAAGTCTGAGATCAAGGTTTAGGTCAGGGGTGTCTGCAACCTCTGCAATTCAAATACACACCTTTGCCATCAGGGCTAAAATATAAAGTTTGTCAGGAGCAAAAATAAAAGCCTGGGAATTATTCATTATTAAGATTTTTTTTTCATGTTTTCTCTATTTTTAGAATTTTGAAGAAAACTAAATTCAACCTTTACAAAGAAACAATATTTTGTAGAATGAGGAGAGCTAAGTAAGCCACCATAAATATAAGAGATGAAGAAGGATAACTAACACATCTAAAAGTTTAAAGCACATAGGAAAATCTAAAAAAAACAACAACATTCAGTTACTAACCCTTATAGCATAATGCTGTAGATATTTTATGCATATATTCCATGAAAGCATAAAGAAAAAAACCTTCTTATTGCTTTGAAAATTAAAATATTTTCTCATTCGGCTTCATTAGACCCAGAGTAAAGGGGCCAAAGAGACGTTTGTTGCTTTGGAGCCCCAGGTTGCAGACTCCTGATTTAGACGATAGCTAAAAATCTTTATATCTGAAAACTTTAACTCTAGTCTGAGCCTTAGACCTTTCTGAGTTTTGGCTGTTTGTGCATGGTCTGATCAGCTCATGTCAATAACAGTTAACACCTACAAACACACACACTCCCTTCACAGCAGCTTTCTCCACAGGGGTACAGTAACACAAGATTCTGAGAGGGGCTATTAGACATTTTACAACTTCCCGTTCTTTCCCCCAAAGCCTCAGGCCATATGTGAGAGAGAGGCAAAGTCCTGAGCAGACGACCACGCCCCTGAACGACAGCGTCACACATTCCACACACATTTTCGTCTCCAAGCAACGCATACACTCAAAACTTAGTGAAATAGCCGTGCCAGTAAAACACATGACCGCGACACGTCGCTCATGTTCAGATGGGATAATGTTTTGTTTGTGGACTTGTGTTTCTATGTTGTCTTAACTGAGGGGATTTACAGCTTTGCATAACAGTCACTGCAACAAACACATTGACTGTTGGATTGTTAGTCAGCAATACAAACATGTGCTATATGTAAATTTATGTTTTATATACATTTTTCTTTCTTCTCTAGGTTTCCTTCCCTCTTTTAATCATTGCACTACATATATGTGCTTTTTGTTTAGGAGAAGCCAACTGCCCCTCTGTGACCCAGCGAAACATTGTAATGCATGAACAAATATTGCAATACACATTTAAATCGTTTTAACTGTCATGAAACAAGAAAAGAAAAAGAACCCTCTGGAGATCAAAACCATGTTGCGTGCTGTGCACACTCTCTCGTCATCCTCCGCTATACAGACACGATAATTTGTGGCAACACACGCAAGCCCAATACTGTAATGACTGAGATGAAAAAGATCTGAAACGGAGATGCTGCTCATCACGAGAATCGTCGAGACTGCTTTCATTTCAAACCAATACCAGTTCTTTCAGTCTGGCTGAAATATGAGGCAAAAAATGTTGGTATGAAACTGTAATCAATGCCACAGCTTTCGACTTTTCCATCGGTTGCTTTTGGTTCTTCTTTTTTAGTCCAAAGTCTGGTGCTTAATGTTCTTTCTTGCAGGCCAAGAGAAGATATTTGAAGAGTACCGTTAAATGAGCAGACTTTGCCTCCCTGTTCTTACAGTACGCCTGTTCTCTGGTCTTTATGATACGGCACAATGCTATCAGTTTGGTGTTTTCTATTTTGCAACGCTGACTTTCTAAGTTCCTTGATGTAACTGTAGTGAAGAATGTGGTTTTTTTTTATCTAGTGATGTCAAAAGTACTTCAACTTTAGTTAAACTTGATGAAACTAAACTGAAATATACTACAGTCGGTGCTCCTTTGTTCAAAGTACAGGTCCTCTGTATACAATGAATATAAAAACTGGATGTGTGTCTGTACACATGTTTTGGTGTCTTGTAAAGATACAACATGTGTGTCACTATGGGAGCAGTTCATTTGGTGATATTCCAAATAATCCGAATGTTTAACAGTTAGTCACACACTAAATAACTATTCTGGGCCGCTGATCTGAACGATATATTATATCAACTTCTATCTGGTTGTTATGGTAATTATACAACAACAGCAGAGAAAGAAATGCTTTAACTCAGAGAAAGTGTTATTAGGCGTGTCAGCTGATCCGAAAGGTACCAGCCCTCCTTACCAAACCAGACACATAGACAAAAGGCCTATTCTTATAAACGTGGACATTTTGTTCTGCAAAGAAATTAATAAGTTAACATCAGTTTATTGCTAAAAGTTGTTTATGTTTATAAAAGATATGGTATGTCAAGTATTATTTTCTTTGAAAACAGATTGCAGTGACAGTAATTCTTCATTTACAGATATCTCGCTCCAAGCTTCATTCTCTGATGTAATCTCAAAGAAACGGTTTATTTCACAGACCTCACCGCTGTCTTGCTGTCCCCGTATGTTCTGCATCGCATGACTTTCTATCTCGCCTTACCTACCTAGTGCCATAGTTTCAGTCCATGCAACCTTTATGTCTTGAATCACAAAGATGCAAAAGAAAGTACACCTTTCCATCAACACTCTTAACACAGTCATCACATCTGGGCATTTAATCATACTGCTGCAATTGCAGATTGTTATTTCTTTTATGAACTCATACTTTTTCTCAGTTTTATCCTTACATACTTTCTGCAGGCCTGCACATGCTTCTC
The DNA here is from genome assembly GCF_000732505.1 of Cyprinodon variegatus. NCBI lineage: Eukaryota > Metazoa > Chordata > Actinopteri > Cyprinodontiformes > Cyprinodontidae > Cyprinodon > Cyprinodon variegatus. The sequence continues at coordinate 368,960 of NW_015150780.1, forward strand.
TCCTCTCCTTTATACGATTTTGACCAAAGTGGCCTACGCCTTTAAAAAAGATATTTGCATTGTAAAATGTGTTTCATTAGCCTTTTAACCACAACAGAATCCAGCCAAGTCACTGTGCGGACCTTTTCTACCACATAGCTAAGCGTTCAAGTACATTTCCATGATATTTATTGTGCAAACGTTGAGTAGTCTCAGCGTATGTTTCATGCATGCCTCTGTAACCTCCTAATTATTACCGTAGCAACAGTGGATAATTAAATATGTAAAGATGTTAACAAACATCTGTTAAACTACAAACACCTATGGCGGCTTTAGCTAAACCTTTTAGATGTTAAACCTATAAGTTCAGATTTGATAGGTATTTTTACTTCATTTTCATGCTTTAAGCTGTTGCCCTCTGGAAGAACATTCTTCTGATTTTACATTTTAGAATTCTAAAAACTTACAACAAGTGCATCAAGACTTTTTTTTTGTGTGGTGAGTTCTATGTGTGTATTTCTATTATGGGGAATTTCCATGCGTTTTTGTATGGTAGCTAAAAGGCAGACACAGAAATCTAGAGCTATACGGCTCTCTTAATCCACCTGTCATTTCTTCATCCCTTTTTTCATCATACTCCTCTCCACCCTGCATTTAAAGCCTTAGTTTTTTTCCACCATTTTCTTGCTTTCTTTCCCTTTTCCTTTAACCCCCTCCACCCCTGAGACAGTCCTAGGACATTTTAGGTCATGGTATTTCTGTAGCTCCTCCATGTTGAATTGTTGTTGTTTTAGGAAACCAATCAAGAACTGGGTCATTATGTTCAAGAAGAGATCATCTCAGCGTTGTCCAACTTATGAGCCAGTAAAGAGGCTCTGAATGAATCCACTTGACTTTTAATGCTCTTTCCTTATTTTCTTCTCTCTCTCTCTCTTACCACTCCTCCTCCCTTACCTCTTTGGTATTATGTGTAGGCAGTTGCCGTGGTGACAGGACACACAAACAGTGTGGCGGTAGACAGGAAGTGCTGTGGAACCACAATGGCGTCACTGCGGCTGTGCACTCGCTCTCCACTCGCTGTCTCTCTTCTCCTCTCTTCCCCCCGGCCTGCTTGCATGCTATTATCCTTAGCAAGCTCAACTGAGACCACACCGCTGTGTCTTTCTCTTATTTCTCAATGTTATTAGCATTGCTTTTTCAGCTGTCACTCGCTCCCTTTTTCAGACTTGCTCAACATTAGTGGCGCTTGTGCTTGGAAAATTGCTGTCTGATCTGTGGTGTCTGGAATGCTTGGTGTTAAGTTGATGAGCTGAAAAGCTGTTGAGCTCTTTTTGGGGCTTTCACTATTCTTTAGGACAAAGACAAAAATACATATAAATCATTTTTTTTGGTGATTTTACAAAGCTTTAAAACGTGGCTACAGATCATACATGTATTCAGGATTTTTTTTAGCTTCATTCATGATGAGGACAGTCCAAAAGTGAGTAAGTTAGAGACGGATGTAGTGGAGAGAACAAACTGGAATGTGTGTGGTCCTGTTGCAGACTCTTACATCAGACAGGCATTTGTGTACAGTGTACATCCCTCCTGCTCTCCCTCTGTCTTTTTTCCTTATCCCAGCCCTAAATATACTCCTCTGGAAAAACCCCTTGAGATGATTCCGCCCTCCTCCACGCAACATGCTAAAAATATCCTGCCAAGACCACCTTTCCAACCCCCCTCTTGGTGTGGTTTTCTCTCTGTCCAGACTCTAGTCATTTTGATCGCTGACCCCACTCATTTGTTCCTATCTAGCACTCAACACCAGTTCATTATCTTACACTATCCCAAACTATGGCCCCCACTTCGAGCCCCCCAGCTCCAATCTGGCCTCAATCTGTCTAATAGAGGTGCCCCTTGCCATCCCCCAAGGCTTCTTGGTATTTCTGCTGACATAAACAGCTACTCATCCGTACCGCCCATGCATCCATCCAGGCAGTAGAGCAGACTTCCAGCTAAACCAGTCCATTGACCTCCAGGTTGACCAGATGTTAAAACAAGGTCTGTCTGTGGGTGAAGCCTGGTGAACAGATGAGTTCCCAGAAAACACAAATACAGAATATGTGAGGATCTTATTCAAGTAAAGAAACTGAAATGTTCATATTCAAATTATATGGATACCTTTGTGGTGTTTATTAAGCTATTATAACTGTTATTTTATTGGGAATGACAGGATCTATGGAGAAATTTGAAAAAAAAAAACGTATGGACAGTCATCTCTGGAAAAGAAAGTGATATGATTGCAGCTGAACAATGAAAATCAATCCGGTTTTACTCATGAAATGAAAAGGTATCAACAAAACTGATGAAAAATAGAACACCATACCATGTTATCCTCTTAAGCTGAACTTAAATGAGCTGCTTCTTTTAGTCATCTACCTTTTTCTTTCTTTTTCTGTTTTTAATCTCACAAATCAAAATAGAACATCAGAATGCATCAGTAAAGTGATAAATGTCATGGAGTGTGACAGAAACCTCTTAGGGTTTCTACTGAAGGCCACACCCCTAAAACAAGACATCAGGGAGCTCACATTATGAAAACCACTTCACTCGAGAGAGAAAACAGAAAGAAAGTGTACAGTGTAATATTATCTTTACATCTTAGCTTTCAGATTATAGGTAGTCAATATTTGTACAATCATACATCATTGTCTTTTTTGGATAACAGTATTTTTTTTTTTATGGCTTTCTACCATTTATCAGAGAAGATTCCATATATTTTCCATATTCATTCCATAATTTTGCACCATGTTGAAAAAAAAAGAACTTAATGGTAAATGCTTGTCTAGTATTATAAGAATGCATTTGGCAGTTCTTAACAAAATAATTATAGAAACGATGAGGTGACTGACCTTGTTTTATCATAAAAACAAAGCTACATGTTTGATAAATATAAATTTCATAAACATTCAACAGCTGTAATTTGGAGAAAAGGAGAGCACTAGCTCTATCAACTTTAGAAAATGTTGCTACTTGTCTATAGCGTCATCATGAAAAACATTTCCCTCAGTTTTGGCTTTGAATTGTTTTATTGCATGTTCAGACAATTTCACTCCAACGCATCTCGATAGGATAAAGATTTACGCTTTGGTTCATCCCTAAACTTTCTATTTATCTTAGGTCATTGTGATGTTGCAAGGTTCATTTCTGCTTCAACTTTAAAAAATTGGTTTTAGGCCTTAGAATCCATGATGGATTCAGCTGCCTAGTTCTTCTGTGGGAAACCAAAACAATTTTCCTGTTGTCCATCTTTTACACACTCTCTTATTCTGATCTTGTCAAAAAGCATTATTCAATTGTTTTGAATGTCTCTATCCAGTTAAATGGCTGATTAAATATTATTTCAACTTTTTCAACTCCTTATCAAACCCTTTCTTTGAGACCCTCTAATTCTAAATAACAGCAATTTGTAGAAAGCTGTTCCATTCAGTTTTATGCTTTGACATCCAAATGTTCAAATACATTATGAGAGGATACTGTTTAGGCTTGTCCTAATTTCTTTAACATATGTGCAGCGTTTAAAAAGCAAGATATTTGCACCTAATATGTTTTCTTTATCCCCAGTACCCCAACTTAAGTGGTTCCTAGAAATATAAATTCTAAATATATAAACTGCTTTGATTGTTTTTCTAAGTCATTTGCTACTCAGAATAATAAAAAAAAAGATTTCTAATTGGGAGAGAGGCTTCCTACATCTGTCCATTAAGCTCCTTAATTACAGAAATATCCTACTGATTTTTTTTTCTGCCTGTGCATGTTTTGTGTAGTTGGTTACAGCCTCCTGAGCAGATTTAAGATTAATAGCTAGACATAGAATAGTCGTTATGCCTTTGAAGAAAAATAAAAAAAAAAGTGTGTTTTAAAACCTAAGATAAAAATGTTGGACATTATGACATTTATTGCATTTACTGATTCCTAAAGGTGGTTAAAGTTGAGGGAAGTTGAGGTTGACCAAACGAGTTAACCGAACATGTATTTCCATGCCAATGTTTAAACTAGAAACTGTTAATCTTTAAAATAAGAAAAAATAATCAAAGCATTTTGAGTGACCGCCTTTTGTGTTATTTTCTATGTCATATTTTCTCAAAATGGAAATGCCCTTCATGTTCATGATCCTTTTGAAATGAACAGAGGTTAGAGGGATTTTATTTTGGCATCGTTGTTTCCTGATCAAGTCGTGTGTGAACATATGGCAACACATTAGTCTAAAACATTTTAAATGCTATTAAATGCTGTATTTGCCATTGCTATTTCCATTTATTTTGCTGTAGCTTTTCAAACACCTTCTGCATGTATAGAAGTAACATGCCTTTCTTCATGGATCATGCTGATAAATAAAACACATGTTTATTGGCTACAGATGGGGGCTGGACTTCCCGAAAACCTCAATTTTTTTGGTCTTTGAGTAGTTTAGCTGTACTGTAGGTAGTTATATTTATGCCACCATCCTGTAGCTGGAAGCTTTTAAAGTAATAGCAAACAATGTGCTAGGTGAGTGTTGAACAAATCATGCCATGTTTTTTGTTTTACCTCAGCCCTTCCAGTGGGAGACAGGTGTGGAATGTAAAGTAGGTTTGCTTGCCAACCATTTTACTACAAGACAACACTTTTTAAACTCATAAAAAAATACCTTTTCTAAGGAGAGGACCCTCCTCTTAAAAAAGACTGGTTCCCAGCATGCTGCCCTTAATCCATTATAGATATTGGAACATATTGTACTCTGCTCAAGGCTATTTGTTCTTAAGATTGACTCCACTGCTCCTCTCCTAATTGCTGTATTTAGAATATTATCACATTAACTTAACAGATAAATCAGGAGCTCCACAAAAAAAATTCATTCAGGAATGTGAATGGAAACAAAAAAAAGGGAACTTGCTTATAAGAGGAAGTACAGCCAGTAACAGACTAATTCTTAAGAATCTAAACAGAGTGTACTGACTTAATGTTCTATTTATGTCTGAGAAAAAGCAAGAAAAAGCAGCATACTGTAGATGTTAAACTGCAGTTTCCCCGGGCCAAAAGGAAGCCTATCTTTGACCACATGGTATTCCTGTTCCTGTATTTGACGGCTGACATCATCTTCAGTGACACACTGCAAAGTGACTTCCTTTGTCCCATTAATCACTCGTCTGCTAACAGGCAACACATACTCTTCTCAATTCCTGAATCATTTTTACAGCTCCACACCACATTCCACCGTCCCTTGTTAGCTCCTCGGCCCATGGAAGCATTTTCCCCTTGTCGGTCTCCCCACTTTGGAGTGACCTCTGACCTCTTTTGTCCTCATAAGACCTAAAATAAGTCCATGCGATGCTTTTTCCACCTGCTTCTCTTGGGTATGGGGAAGAGCACCATACACTAATATGAGTGTGTTTTTATTTAGATTGTATGTGGTAGCTCTACACAAGATAGAATGTAAATGTGAACTCAAGGGAAGAAATACTGTACATTGTTATAAAGCAGTTTTACAACTGAAGATCTCAAAATTGGCTGTATATTTATTAAAACACCAGTATTTGTTGTATGGTAGAAACACCTTTAGCCACTTTAAGGCCTTTTGGGTTTGTGTTTACCAGTTTGCACATCTAGAGACAGAAACTTTTGCCAAATCTTCAGTGAAAAGCAGCTCAAACTCAGCCTGGTCAGATGATCAATATCTGCGAAGAGAAATTTTGAAATCTTGTCACAAATTCTTCTTTGGATTTAGATTTATAATTTTATGAGACACCATTTATCTCCCAATCAACTCAATCTAGTTGCTGAAGATAATGATGCATTTTGCTCCCCCCACCATGTTTAAGGTTGGAGATGTTGTGTTCAGACTCATTACTTTTCCAGTTTTGTTCTGGTTTTTTTCTGACCAGAGTGCTTTCCTCTACATACAGGCTGAATCTCCTATATGGTTTGTAACAAGCAGACCCTGTTCTTGCTTCTTTTCACTCGAGTTTTGCTAGCCTGTTTTTATATAAAACCATATCTCTGGAGTAAAAGACATCGGAAGAGGCAGACACTTATGTCCCTTTTATTGTCTTTTATTGTCGGAAGTGTCACCAGGTGACACTTCAGGGCGTTAAGCCGTGCCTGTGTGTTTGAACTTGTTGCATTTGGTTACAAAAGTTCTGTCCTGCTTTAAAACTCTTGATCCAAACAAGCCTTTGACCTTATGGCTCTTCTAATAAGGAAGACACAATTAAAAAAAATAAATGTTTGCAGAACTCAAAATTTGAAGGCAGCAAACTGTTGTAAAATTTTAGGTTTGGGACTCTGGTTTGCCAAACTTTGAATCCTATGTTTTTGTAACTTGGAATACGCTAAATTTCCAAAACATTTGAAGGTTCAGGCGACTTAGAAAAATATTTACCCACAAATCTTAAACTTCTTACTTAAGAATCCTTATTTTTTATTTGAGATTATCGTCCCTCACCAAAGAACTTAGTCATCAGTATTTTGATTGAACCCTTCTTGTTTAAGGGACAGCCCCCACTCTTTGTGGTCACTTTAAGAATCAAATGCTCTGCTCTCTAACCACTAACAATGGCAGTCCCAAAACCTGACTAGTGGTAACTTAACTCTAAGTCGTAGATCTAGATAAGAATCTTTATTGTAACTTAACAGAACACATGATGTTATTCTGAATACCACCATCTTTTTAGCAGTAGTTTGTGTTGTTAAATTGAACATTAAAAGAACACCAAAGCCTAATCAAAAAGTTGTTTTTCCTGCATTTCACATATTAAACACAGAAGTTTGCAGAGCTTTCACCTGTTGGATTAACCAGAAAGTCAAATGTATAAATACTGGTAACTAATTCAATAATGTTAAGATTACAACTACGGTAAATATACTGGCTTTCTGAACAAGCTTAAATTACTGTCCCTAAGTTTAACAAGGTTTTTTTTTTTTTTTTTTTTTTTTTT